>NW_010184564.1:0-13540 GCF_000695765.1 Mesitornis unicolor | reverse complement strand
AGCAGGAATTTAGGTGGGCACATGAATTAGCCAGGATGGAATTGAGCCAGGAAAGCAGTGTATGAAACAGTCCCTGCTTGGCAATGAGTACAGTGAATTATTTAATGACCCTGAGCCACAGGGCATTTAATCTCAACTTACTGAAATAGCTCCAGAGCCCTAAACAGGTTTATATTCCAAAACATTCTCTTTCAAGTCTTATGAAACTTATTAGTTTAAGGGCAGAATTGCAAACAGCAGAAAGTCAACTGCTAGGAAGACCTTCCTCAATAGGGAAAAAAATAATTTAAAAAAATATAAAGTTTTGAGGTGAAGGGGGGCGGGAAATCTGCCACTCCCTTAAGGGAAACACATACCAGTAAACAAATGATGTACAAGTCTGCAGGCCATCATTTTTACCACACTGCTCTGCACCGGAGAACGTGCAAAAAACTGTTCCATCAGGAAAGACCACACACTTCTTCTGCTGGATTTTTTCCCCTCTTACCCAGTTTGATGCTTTTGTTTTTGCCAAGACTGGTATCTGGGCTTAGCTTCAAGCTCATCAGTAGTTGCCTTGGAGTTTCAGCCAAAAATACATCTTTTCCACAAAGGCTGGATTATTTTCAGGATGATTTTGCTTCTCCGCAGGAGGTTTTTCTCCTGCTAAGTGGGAGATGTGCTCAATCTATTGTATCTTGGCCACACTCAGACTTGAGTAGCCGGGTAAATTCAGACAAATTGAACACATGCAGTACAGTCAGTTAGAAGACAGCACTAAAGCGTCCTTTACCACGGTGGAAACATTTTGTCCAGTTTATGAAAGCAGTCGAGCTTAATTAAAGCATGTAAATATTTTCAATAGAAGAAAAGAGCAGGTATGAAAGGACTCCTTAAGCTGAGAAAGAATCAGTGTTTGGAGACCAAAACCCATGCACTGTGGATAAA
Source organism: Mesitornis unicolor (assembly GCF_000695765.1). Lineage (NCBI taxonomy): Eukaryota > Metazoa > Chordata > Aves > Mesitornithiformes > Mesitornithidae > Mesitornis > Mesitornis unicolor. The sequence goes on along the minus strand of NW_010184564.1, from coordinate 12,613 downwards.
AGTTGCTTTTAACCTGAAGATCATCTTTAACTATTTAACCAGCTCTTCTCTTGATAACAGCCCAAATGTGGGAGTGGGAGTAGGACTTTCCAGAGTAACGAGGTATTCTCACCCAGCTACTGCAATCTCCTCTCATACTTTTCTCCTCATCACTGCTGTCCTCTGCACCATCTTCACTCCATGTCTTTCATGGAATGCTGTACCAGAAGGCTGAGCAGCACCCCAGACATTCACTGAGATGAACCAGTGTGGAATTGCTCTGTGTCTGTCATGTTTGCATTTGTGTGTCTCATGAGAACACGTGTTTTTGTAACAACAAAGAACTGACAGATAAATCAGTTTTGTGATGTTCTCTTGAGTCTCCACTGAGCTACCAGGTCCTAATCTTCAATTCCCATACTTCACTGTTTCTATCCGAGTGCACACTTGTGTATCTGTCTTCATTGGTTTGCCTCCATTTCTTCTGCAAACACTTCACTGTCTGATCTTGTCTTACGGCACACTCGGAGCCCCCCCAGATTTTGTGTATTTCTGAACACAATATACAAATATATGCAAATGTCTTAATACACATAAATGCATAAAAAGCAAACATTCCCGCTGCGACCTAAGTATTTTAATAACACAGAAAGTGTATCATACATTTGTACAGATGACACAATGGAATAAAATAAAAAAAAAAGCAAAGCCTAAGAGAGTGGCCACTGGAGCCAGTGCTCCAAGCAGGCAGAGCACTCAGTTTGCCTATTATGGGATATGAAAATCTCCTCTTTGTTCCAGTAGCTGGCTAGAGCCTGTGCAAGCACAACACGTGGTCCAAAGGGCTGGTTCAAAACCCAAGGTCAAAGACTTCTGACTTCAAAAGCACCCTGAATCTGCTTCAAATGCCTGGGCATCAGCTTGTCATCTTGTGTTCCAGTGCTACTCTTCCACCAAAGAAATACCTAGCAGCAAGAGCTGTGGCACAGAAATAGTTATACTCAAAGTGTGGAATAAATCCACATGTTAATACATTTTAAAACATTCTAGGCCCACCCATGGAGGCAGCTTAAATCTTCAAAAACAAAAGAAACCCCAGCAACTGTCATGGGATCTTGGGGATGGGGAATTAGGCCAAAACCAACCTAATCTCTATTTAAGAAGAGTAACTTCAGCAAGTAGCATCATATGTGCTATGTAACAGTGAACCATGGCACTTTGCTGTTTTAGGCACCCATTAGGGCTTTAATCCCTACCATAAGTAAACATTTTGCTCCATAATGTACCAGTTCTCAGTCTGACAGCTCTGTGTTTGTGCATGCACAAATATGACTACACAGTTACAGAATGTGCATATACTGAAATGCTACAGCACAGATTATGTATTAAAGGTAAACTTCAGTGTAGACAAATCTTATCTGAAGCCAACTTGCCCTCCTGTCCCAGATTAAAAGCAACAAATGCACTCTCACAGGAGGTGAGTGACTGACATCCCACCCTCTTTTACCCCACTCCTCTAGTTTTGGGGTTTTGTTTTGAGGGTTTGTTTTTTTTGTTCAAGGTGCCTTTAAGTCCCCAAAAGCTACATTAACTTACATATGGGTGCTATAACTACTTGAAGCTGGTTTCTTGAGAGGCAGCATAGCTGAATAACATGTGCATTCATGTTTTCTCCCATTACTCATTTTTGAGTTTGTGTTTAAAATACTCCTACATCGCACCTAAAAACCTGAAGATTTAAAAATAAGCAACAACCATACGGACTTTATAACTGGGATGGCACTTCTGTTGTGTTTTTTTTTTTCCTTATGAGCCTAGACCAAATATAATGCTCATGAGAACCTGGGTTGTCTTTAGGCAGGAAATTAGTGTTTATATATAGTATGTCTATATATAGACACACAGAGAAGTGCATACAGCATTACACTATGCATATATACATATAATGATGCAAGATTTTTTCACCCTCATGCTCCTAGTTAATCAATATACTTTTACACCTAAGAGTACTTTGGCTTCCCAGAAAGAAGGCTACATAAAGCTCAACAGGAAAGCTGAATCTGAAAAATAGCTAAAAATCTAAGAACTTGGACACAAAAGTTTTCAGAGAAGGAGGAAGTGCTGCACATTAATGTGACAGTGGCATGTGTGCATGCTTATCTTCCAATAAATACAAGGTAATTCAAGTTAAGTGGTGAGCAAGCAGAGCAGGGCTAACCTGAAACAGCCCACCCTACCGAGTGTCTACATGCTAGGGAAAACTGTAATTTGATATTCACTTACACATTACCTTTCTGTAATGGTTTTGTGGGTTTAAGCTAGTAGGATCAGAGGTGTACCTTGTATTACTTTGTAAAAATTATATTCCTCTGTGGTGATGCCACTCAGTAAAAGACCCTCAAAATAGCACAATTTGAGAATGAATTAATAGGAAGGACTTAAATACTGCTTTAGCCTCAAAGCATTTTGTGAACATTAACATTTCAGTGTTCCCAGGACACAAGTAAAACCATGCCACAGTTTTCCTGTGAAATGTCAAAATCCCTCACTTAAAGGCTAGGCAGAAAGTCAGACGTGCCACTACAAGGTGGGAGCCCTTCTTACCCAGGGCAACGTATACCCAGCTCTAGCGTACCTGACTGCATGTTAAAAAACATCTTTATTGTTGGTTTCACGTGTCACCAACACACTCACTTCAATAACGTGGCCATCTGTTAGATGTTAGTGATGTTAAAAATAAAATGCAAGCAAATGCGAAGCCAGTTGCCACAAAGAGAGAAGTCCATTGGATGTCTTCCCTCCATTGGATGTGAGACATTTCTAAAAGCAGCTGAGCAGCTCTGGCCTCATGCAGCAGCACGGAGCTGCTTCCTTCCTGCATTCATGGACCTCATCAGACTTCACTACTTTATTTTCAAGGCGATGATAAATCAAAATCCAGCAATCACAACAGTAAACTTCACCAACAGAGATCACAGTTGTAAGGAACCTAAGCCTTACTGCAGTCCTGGATTCTCATGTAAAACCAGCTTATTTTCCCAGCCAGGGCTAGCACAGGGACACAAGGAACTCTGACACCAGTATTAGTGTTTGACTGAGAGGTTTTCTAGCATTCTTGCCACTAAGTGGCAAAGAGAAATTTCTCTTTCTCAGTGATCTGGTGGTGTGTATCACATTCAGATAATTCTTAGAGGAATCTATATCCACAGTAAAGATTACCAAATTTAATTCAAGCACCTCAAAGGACCGAGTTAAAGGCTTGTAGGTCAAACTCCTTGCTACTTGAGTAAGAATGCAGAGAATGTCAAGAGGAATGATCTCCTCTCCCTTGCTATTTTGAACTGGAACCAGGTACATGTTTCAGTGTCTAACAATAAACAGGCTTTTAGGGAAAAACTCTGGGGTATTTCTCACCATAAGCTCAGCTTTCCCTGAACACTACTTCATATTCAAAAGGCTATTTTAATCTTGCATTCCAGAAGGATCCTGAAAGGCTTTTTACAGGAGCAAAAGCCTTTAAAAGGAGGGTTATCTCTTCAGCGAAAAACCAAAATTAAAACACAAAGGAAGTCACACAGTTTTACATTGTGGTGTATACAAATCTAAAAGCTAGGGTTTTAAAGCAGTTGTTAGAATCACCTGTGGGCAGGGATGAGGGTGGTGGCAGGCACAGGCCACAGCAGCAGCAGTCATAACAAGCCCAGCAGCCATCACCTTTTGTCAGCACTGAAACATTTCTCAGCAGCAGCAGGGTACTCTGTACTCTCCTGTACAGAATGTGCAAGGCTGCCCAACAGGCTTTGCTATCACCTGCAACTTGTTGGTCTCCACAGACATCCATAGTCCCTTGCAGCCTGCAGCCCACAGGTCTAACCAGAAGGTATCTTGGCTACTGCCATTTGCTGTGAGATATCACCACCTAAATCATACGATTTCTTAGAAGCATGGGTCTGGGGACATGTAATACACTCAACACAACCACTATCTTGTTTTAACTGTAGACTTTTGAAAGTCCAGAATTACAGCTGGACCTCTCAGAGGCCTCTGGTACACACTTTTCAACAGTGGATGATTGGTGCGAAGGGATTGTAGCCCTTAGTGAAGTCTGAAATGGGCCACCTGTCAGGCAAGAGAGCTGAGACAACTGTATTTGTACGCCTACAATGAAACTATGAGTGTAAGACCGAATAAAACTGTCAGCTTCAAAAAAACCCCAACACTTAATGTCAAGTTGAAGTGCTGGTTGGGAGTCTTCCAGCAGGCACGGTGGGACTGGTGTGGGGAGGACTCCATGCCCTTGCTATGACAGCCAGCTGCAGAATTCAAAGTAATCAAGAGCTGGACTTTTCCAGTCCCTGGGAAGTCGAACCAGAACAGGAATCCACCACTGTTCAAAAAATTGTGCTTGCCAATAACCGTCCTGTAACAGTGGCTGGGCAGCACGTTTGGGGTCAGACTGACATTACTTTACAGACATCAAACAGGTGGACAGCTGCATTCTGGAGAGGAGGAACTCTGCTCCCTTCAGAGGATGAACAGCACCCAGTGCTACGACCCCGGTCTTTAGGTGTTAGGCAAGCAAAGCTCACAGATGGTAAATACAGTAGATCATTTTAAAACCACTGGAGTAGCTCAGAAAGGGAGAAGGAGGAAGGGCATTTCAGGTGAGATACAACATTACATTTTTATGAAGCTCCATTTTGTCACCGCATAACACTGAAGAAAAGCCTCTTGGGCTGCTCTTGACTTTTTTTTTAATCACTTGCTAATAAATAAAAAAACAGGAAAAACCAACAAAATTACTTTGTCTCTCATGTTCTAATACAAGACACTTCAATATAAAAAAATACCATAATCAGAGTGACCTACTTCACTCTCATATAGAGAAAATAATACAAGGCAGTAACAGCCTACATCTGTAGCATTCACTGTTACCACCTCTGCATTAAAGAGAGGAGTATGTCATGAAAAGTAAAAATCATGAGTTTTCCACAAAACCCACTAGGCAACTTTGTCAGATGTATTGGTATTCATAGGTTTCTTATTCAACATGCTTCCTCAATTCTTTTACTTTAGATAAAAACATACTGGCTTTTTTGTTTAAGAGACTTTTAGTACTGGATATGGCAGATGGTACAAAGCTCTACCCAATATCCTAAAGACAATTTGGTTCTTCACTTAGTGTTGGTTTTACCATTTCATGTCAGCAAAGATTTTTCATGCTGTACAGATGTCTTCCTGTAGTACAGATGTCTTCCTGCTTTGATGAAATCTAAATTTAGAGGCTGAGGATAACTATTGTTAGCAATAATAAGTCATTACGCCAAGGGGCAAGAAGCACACATTTATTCTTAAGCAGGAACATATAAACTATGGATGCTGACGCTGTAAATAAAATCAATGGCCCCACTTTATCTCCGAATAAACCTGCAGAACAGGAGGTGCTTCACAGATCATAGCCTGATCTCAAATAATTATTTTGTTAATGAACCGAGGTGAAAAAAAATGCTTTTTTGGTGATAACTTGAACGTTAGCATAGGGAAGATTTAAAGCTTCCTTGGAAGCATACTGCTTCTGGCTTACTGAAACCACTACTTCTTATTTTTGATTAAGTGTTGAAAATATTTCAAAAAGAGTTGCCAAGTGAGCCTGGAGCACCTGGAGCAGACATCCTGCTGTGCTGTAATCCAGGCTACTTAGGGCTGCCTCAGAAGGTCACTCATACTTCAACTACTGCAATATGTCACCACCTTGTAAATGGGAGAGAATGGTATCAGCAAACAAAAGTGGTGCCTTGTCATGTCCTGGCGCTGGCTTTCTACTCCCAGGTGCAAGGTGTGATGTTAGGTTTAAATTTAAAGGATCCGAGTGACTAAACCCAGCTATGAACTCACGAATAAAAGACAAACTGATAGAAGCACTGAGCCTTGGACCTTTACCTCTGAAAACACACACAGCTGCACTGAATTTCACAGGGTTCAGGCATTTCACTGCTGAATAGTAACAACTTTGGAACTGCTAAAATGCAGTGTAGGACTTCTGCCATCATGAATTGCATTACATAAAAAAACCCAAAACACCTTTCAGAATTTGTTTTACAGAATGAATCTTGTTAAAATTTTTTAAACTCAAATCTTCACTCTTCTAAGCTATGTCATGACATATTGCACAATTCATAAGTCAGAACATGGAAATGAAAATAGTGTGTCTTTATTGATAGTCTGCCACAAATTAGCAAAAAAAAAAAAAAGGTATCTGCTATATGGGAAGATCCTGAACATTGCAAGCACATCTGCAAAAAGTGGATGCTTTCTTATAGCACAGATAACAGACGTTCTGTTACCAGCTCTCACTATAGTGCCATATGCAATTACTGTTTTTACACAAACCGTATGAGGCTCAGTAGAGTCACTGTCTCTTCATTATTGCAAACACAGATGCACACGTTAATGTCAAGCCTTCACTGACTTCAGTGGGACTCCTTTGTCTTACGTGAACTTGTGCACAATGTTTGCGGCACTGGAGTTTACGACTACAAAAGCTGTGAGAAGAGAGACGAGAACAGACATAATACAGTAAGAATTCCAACAATTCAATGCATCCATCTTACTGGAGGAAATCAGCATCTTTACATACTACTGAATGTTAAAAACAAACAAAGATGTTTAAGCACAAAGTATATATTTATACCAAATAAAACAACTGAAAAAGTATTACATAAAGAAAAATAATGTAACAGAACGTACTTAAGTACCTAACTTACAGTCATGCTCATATCTAAAAGTAACATTGGTAACTAATATATATAATTTTTGACAAGGGTGCATTTAAGAATTCTCTAACATACAACATTCTAAATGCGGAGAGTACTTTTTTGAAGATACAGAAAAATTATTTTACACAGGCACACCTGTTAATTTGTATAAAAAACATGCTTGTAAGTGAAAAGGTCACTTTAGTACTAATTTGCCAGATGTGTGAAAGCTATGTAGTGTTAATCATGTTGAAATTGTCTCTTCTCCTTTTGCATTGGTGAGCGCCAACACTGAATGGTACAATATTTGATCCATATGGTTTACTGACACTGCAACCTATTTCCAAGCAGTAGCCCTGCCCAAGTGTTGAACAGCACAGTACTGTACAGCCCTGTCTGTCTCCATGTAGTGTATTTATAACTAAAAGCTATTACAATTATTACAATGATTTCTGTTTCAATATATACATCAGTATAAAATACTACCCAAAACACTTCTGCGTTTCAAACAATTTTAACCACTTCATTAAGCAATTCATTTGCAGAATTAAAAAAAACAAACCAAATTAACATTGACTGCCAACAGTACAGCATCTCTATGGTATGTTTCCTAATGAATGAGAACGGAAATGTATTAAAATCAATTAAAATAAAGTATCACAAAACAGAATTAATGTTAGAGCAGTTCAAGGATTCCCAGTTTGTCAGTATCTACCCTAAGCAGTGCTACCCAAATACAGTATAAGCCATTTAGTGTTTCTACAATGAGAAGGAAACAGTCAAATAATAAAGCTGTGACAAACACCCAAAAGCAAGGAAAAAAAATTTGTTCTGTACTCCTCCCTGCTGCAGCGAGGTACAGCACACCAGGAGCTTGCACTCAGTGCATCGTACGTGCTGTTATACCTGGATACGACTGTGGAAGACAACTGAAATGGAATCTACTCCGAATTTCCTTGCTGTTGTGGTTTTATGTCAGACCATTCAAGTTATAACAACTTAGTGTCTTTTTCTCCTGAAGGGAAGAAGAGAGAAGTAATCATAATGAAATTGTAAAAATGCTACTAAAATCCCTATCTTGGACACAATACACTGCTTTAGGAGCTACTGTGTCATTGCACAATATAAGTGGCCTATTAATCACTGAATTATCGGTGTAGCAGAATGTATTTGTCGCTGTGGATCCACCTTGAAAACTGGTATTTTAAAACCTGCCTGTTTTCCGTAACAAGCCACAAACAATTTTGTGTATTTCAAACACTAGTATCCTTATATAAAGTAGTAAAGGTACATTTATAGTGGCAAATTTCAAATCTCTGCCTCTGCTGCTTCAGTTTTTAAAATGCGACTTGGTTCAGAGTTTCCATTCTTTACATTATCCTAAACCAGAACTATTTCTGAAGCATTAAAAAAGTCCAAATGATGATAATAATAACATGGGGTTTTTTGCTTTGTTTTGCTGTTTCATTCCTAACTTGAAAAATAATCAGTTTTTTTTAAAAAACAACAACCACAAAACAAAAAACCCTAAAAATCTCTCCCCAGAAGTCCCTACTAGCTGAGACTTTTTTAAAAAACAAGTTTCATGCTTACAGTATCTTTATAGTCATGTTACACACCTTGAAAATAAAGGGTCATGCCGAGAATGGTGACAGGCCCTTAATTATAGCGGTGTTAATTGGTGACACTATTTTTCATCAGAAAAAAGAAGCCCCACAAAACTTCATAGCTTATACTGACAGTTTGATTCATGCTCATTTTGTTCATTTAGAAATACTCTTTGGAAACTGTGTCAACTCCTGCAGACAACTTAGTGATATGTCTTCTCCTGTTAAAATAAAAGATAATTCATATTCACCTCTACCCCATGCTAAGCTCTACTACTAATATACACTTCATTACCTGCTCATGTCACCATCTAACACATATCTTTACATTCTTCTACATATAGTGTCCAGGGCTTATTTTTCACCAAACAGAATTTGATAACTATTACACTTCGGAGTTTTTCTTGAGGATTTTTTCTTTTTGGTGTTCTAGCCTTTTCATTGCAACTCAGAGTGAGATTAATAGTTCAGACTTTTTCCATGCTCACTTAAGAAAATATTCTTATAATTTTTTTTCTTATAAAAGGATTTTAAAATCTAAATTCATTTAGATATCAAAACTGAAAACCAGAAGAGAGATTAGTTACATCTGTCATTTTAAAATGGTTTCTGCTACTTTAAAATGCATTTTAAAATCGTATATATGACACAGGATTCTAACTTTTACATTGCTGTAATTGGATTCTAGTTCAAAATCTTGCATGAAAACATGAAAAATAAGCCACTGGTCATGAATTCTAATGATTACATTCAAACCTAGCCTTTAAAAAAAATAAAAAAGTTACAGGCAAAACATACTGGTTTATGTACTCACTAGCTTATCAGGCTACAATAGGCATGTTTTAAGTATAAAAAAAGCAGACATTTCAGATTTAAATAAGACTATGTGAAATCAGAAAAAAACCCCTTAGATTTCACTATTTTTTAAAAAAAGAACACCTATAATTCCCATCCTACAGCTACAGGTAAACCAACTAACAAAAATAATCAAACTACTTTTGACAAACAAAAGTTAGGCTAGAATATGTGGCAACAATCAAAGTTCATATATGTTTCTATGTAAAATGACTCATGATTTACTATAACATAAAATATGAACAAGAGCACTTTGTGACTAATGAAAGAGCTACTAGTAGAAACACTTAATGCCAAACAGTCTTCAGCCCTCCTTTAAGTCGTATCTCCAAATCAGTATTGACTTTTTTGACCAGATACATCATTTTTGGCTTGTCACCCCAGTATATCATGTTTTACCACTTGCCACAGGCAGCAGGAGACAACTAGCTGAGCAAACTACAAGCAGTGACATGCAGAAGTTAACTCTCAAATCTGAGTACTTAGATAAAATGATATGGAAGCGCACACTAGGACAAAAGGAATGGCATTCGTCATCCAAATAGGCTCATCATCCCTCCCTACCCCCCTTGAACAGTAGTTGCAACAGCAATAGAAAAAGATCAAGAAGATGTCTGTTCTTCAGAGTCAACTGTGGAAAAAAGTCAGCAATATATAACAGCAGCGATGGACAAGGAAGAGCAAAACGAAATAATCTTGTTGAATATTTGTTCATTTACTTTGTCTGAACACAAGCCAAAGTGTGCCACACTGGCTTGTTCTGAACTTCAGATACAGATGTCCTATTCTCCTTAGATCCTTCACAGATTTAGAATTCAGTCTCCCTGAGGCCCCTATAACCAAGTAAGAAAACTCTCTTTATCTAGCTTGGTGGCTGCCAAGACAGACTCCATGTCATTGAGGATGTCAGAGCTCAAAGCCTCTTGCAGACTTGGCATCAGTTCTTCTCCTTCTATATTCATCCCATCTCCTTCCAGTGTACCAAGGTCCACATTTGTCCCTGGAATGGCTTCAAGGTAGTCTGGAAAACGGTTCTGATGGGATGGGATGTTACTTTGGCTGATACTGTCACCTAGTTATAACGCAAAGCAAGAGGGATATTTATTATACTGGACGTACCAAACCCAGAATTTATCAGGACAACTGGTTAAAGGTAAGTCCTGTATTTCTTGCATCATGCAAGCAACATGATTCATAGAAATCCATCACAAAACCCAAAGATGACTTGGCTGCATGCAGACGTACAAAGAACGTGCCTTGTTTCAACATTTTCACCTACTGACCCAAATCTCCACAGATCTTTGATGTCATTTAGCATATTTTAATTTTTACACTTAAAGGAAAAATACAATACTGAGTCAAATATTGTTTTGGGGCAGTATTAGCAACACTGGATGAGGTATTATTCTTAGCTCTGAACAAACAATATCACTTTAAAAAGCAAATGGACACTCAAATTCCATAACAACAGGAGCAGTATTATTGATGAGCAATCCCCATCCTCCCAATAGAGCTGATTACAAATATGTTTTTCCCAAATCTAACCATAATATTTCTATTACAGAAATAGAAGGCAGAAAAACAACGCAAAAAGTATCACAGCTTCTCAGAGTTGCTTGTATCCATTGCAAATGGACAAGTGTATTTGGAAAAGATGTACACAAAAACAGACCTGTATCCATCTCATCAACACTGTTCAGGAAGTCATCGGGGGTTCTGGGTACGCTGTAACTGCTCATGCTAAGTCCACTGTCTGTGCTTTCATCTCTGGAGTGATATGTTCCACTGCAACAGAAGAAAGGGAGGAAAAAAATTATGGCAGAACACTGAAGGAATTAAAAAAATGCGTGTTTTTAAAACAATTCAAGGACTTTGAAAACATTGCTGTCACGAGAAATGCTCTATTCTAATCAGAAACTGAAGCCTTCACCTGGGAGAGACACCTGGGTTTTATTTTATGCAGACCTTTTCCAATTAAAACCATATTATTTGGATTCAATTTAGTTTGATGAGAGCATACTTAAGTGGCTTTAAAAAACTGCCTACCTGTGTTCTGCAGATTTAACTTCTCATACCCACTCACAGGTAAAAACCACTGCAAGCATATCACAGATAGCCCCTAATGATTATAAAAATAATAATGGCGTACCCTTTTACACTTCTGTAAGGATAGAAACAATAACAAATAAAACAATAAAAACAAAACTAACTACTGATGTCTCCATGTTTAATCAATCACTGAAGTGTATTTTTAGATCACTGCTATTATAAAAAGGAGCTATAGTTGGAAACTCTTCAGCAATTCTTCAATTGCTTCCCACTGCTGCATTACTACTAGTTCAGTTGTACACGTCATGGCAAGAAATCGCCCAAATATAAATCAAATTCTGGTACAGAAGCCACCCCGTAAACAAACACTAGCCAGAGCAATCTTGTTGACAGAGCAGTTAACAAAACAGTGATGCCATGGGGCCGTACACGCATCCACTTTCATACCACCATCTTTCTGTCAGCAGAGTGAGTAGGACCAAGAAAGCTGCAGTGGGAAATTTGGGGGGCAGTGGAAGGGGAAGTAGGCCAGTGTATTGAGTTTAGATAGCAAGGTTCTTGTAGCAAGGCGTCTGCAGGGATGGCCTCTGTGAGAAGACACCAGGAGCTGATCTCCCATGTCAGACATAGATGCTGCTGCCCAAAGCTGAGCCCATCAGCGACAGTGGTGGTACCTCTGTGATAACATATTTAAGAAAGTGTAAAAAGCACTGTGCAACAGCATCTGGGAGAGAGGAGTGAGAAAATGTGAGAGAAACAGCTCTGCAGACACTGAGGTCAGTGAAGGAGGAAGAAGAGGTGCTCCAGGTGCCAGAGCAGAGATTCCCCTGCAGCCCACGGAGAAGATCATGGCGACACAAGCGGTCTCCTTGCAGCCCACACAGGACCTTGGTGGAGCAGATACCCACCCTGCAGTCCATGGAGAACCCTGTGCTGCAGCAGATGGACATGCCCTGAAGGAAGCTGCAGTCCATGAAGAGCCCATGGAGTGGGTCCCTGGCAGAAACTATGGCCTGCATAAGCAGCTGTAGAAATACACCATTACCTCCCTTCCCATCCACCTTCCAATATCCAAGTTGCACAAAATATTTTCAAAACCTGTATTTCTTCAGGTTGTGGTAGCATACACTAAGAATCCTTACTGACTGTCCAGCTTGATTACTAAATGAAGATTACCTTGACTTACTGATCAAATTAGCATTTGAAGACATATTGATCCTTCTCATAAAGTGCTCATGAAACATATAGCATGTGCCTTTCTGTCAAGTATGAAGACCCAAACAGATGATGGCTGAACAGCCATTCAGCATCAGATGAAAGCAGAATGTCATCAGACATGAACATATATATATATAAAAATAAAATAAA
>NW_010184563.1:18155-21985 GCF_000695765.1 Mesitornis unicolor | reverse complement strand
CAATTACTTCTGAAGCAGCTTGGACTCTCTCGTAGGCAGCCAGTATTTCCTTTTCAGCCATCAATCTTGTAATTCTAAACCTCTTAAGAAGCTAAGTAGCAAATAGGAACCTGAAGATGGCATTTATAGGTAAATCCTATTAGAAAATGCCTTGTATTCTTATTCACTTATATGTACCTTTTATTTGTTTCCACAAATTACTTCCTCTTCTTCAAATCCATCTTAATACCTATTTCATTTGTTTTCTCCTCTCTTGATTGATTGTGGCTAATAATTTTTTCTTAAAATCTTTTCTTCATAATTCTAACTCTTCCTTAAACTTTTGTATTATTCGGATAGTTAATCTTCCTTCAAACCTTTTCATTATTACTTCAGTTTTTCTCTCTCCTTTCTCTTCTGTCACTGTGATTGCTTATGCTTTATCAGAGGAGTCTTCTCTTTCCCTCTGCTCCTTTATGTTTCTAAGGAAGTCTATTCTTCAAAAACTGTCTCATACTCTTGGGAACCATTATCAGTTTAATATATATTTTGATTTTTCAAAGATTCAGATATAACCTTAGATCTGAATATAATCTTGATTTTTTTGATGATTTCCTGTCATAGCCTGTCTCTGACACTTCTGTCTCTATTACTTATAACTGAATACGACCCAAAATCTTGCCTCAGAGCAGCATGAATTAACTATAGTCAATGGACACCAGAACAATATAAAACTAAAATAAAGCATAAATCAAGATGAAAAGAATTACAGAATTACAATTCCAGTTACAATACCTGTGTTTATTATACATAACTTTATTACAATACTTACAATAGTATATACTGCAAATATTGTTGTGAATGATTTAATGCTCACTTCTGAATGATTTAACATTTACTTTTCACAGTGGTTAAATAACCTTCAGGGTATTGGACAGAAACTTGTATTTAATTAACCACAGAGTTCCCCATCAACTGAAGTGTTCAGGTCGTGGCTTCGGTGAAGACATGTTGGCTGTCTCTAATCACCTCTCTGTCTTCCACATATTTTGACATATCTTCCAGGATCATTTGTTCCATGACATTTCTGGGCACAACGTGAGGCTGACTGGGTGGTAGTTTTGAGGGTTCTCCTTTTTACCCTTTTTAGAAATGAGTGTGATGTTTCCCTTTTACCAGTTGCTGGGGACTTTGCCTCATTGTCTTGACTTTTCAAATATGGTGGAGTCATTTAACAAGGGTTGTAACATGCACAAGGATGTTAAGATGAGTCACCTCTTGAACAAATTTCAAAAGAACTGGCTCTTGAAACAAAGTTAAGAAAAAGGATTTGGGTTACTGAGATCAAAATAAGATCTTATCAGCTTGCAGCTGCTACAAAAGAAAGTCGAGAAAGGGAAGTGAGTTTAAACACAGAAATAACAAGTCCAAATAGAATTTAAATGCAATTAACTAATACATCCACTGACTTCCTGGAAATTAAGGAGTACTTTTTGAGGGAAAACCTAGGATTAACCAAGAAAATATAGTGTGGGAGAGGGAAGAGTAGTTACATGTCATAAAAATGAAAAGAAGCCTGACAATTACCTTCCAACTTTAGTTTACTGCTAAAATAATCAAGGCTATATCAGAATAGTTAGATGGCTTTCTTTGTACCTATGAAAATTGCAAGTAAAAGTAAATCAGGTTGAAAATAATTGTAGGCACTGTAGTCACAATACAAAATGATATTTCCATGAGAGTTGATTTTTCTTTAGAAGAGTAAGATTGATTCTGATTCTTCATTTGCAGATTCTGAGGTTAACTACTCCTGTACAAAGGAGACAATTAAGTCACCACTAGTCATTTAACAAAGACCAAACAGACCTCTCCATGTCGATATTGCTGTTCAGCCTTCACTGGTTTTGGTTCCTGTAATTTATATCACTTCACCTATTCTACCTAATAAATTTGTTGCAGTTTCCTATAATGGTATTGCTGTCTCTAAATAGTCTAATTATTGTCCTAATCTTCAGTGTATAATGCAAATAGTTGAGCCTGGAATCTGGTTAATATATTTTAATATAAATCAGGAAACCTTTTAAATAAGTATTAAATTTACATTTTTGCAAGCACAAGGCTAGTAAAGCATGGAACCATGCGCTCATTAAGAGTATATATATTCTTTATATTTGATAACACCCAAACTCAATGTCGCAACAATCATAAGGTTGACACTGCAATTGTCAGGTGACAGCAGACTTGTAGGAAACCAGACAGAGGAACCTCTGTGAATGTAAGAGCTGAGCTTTGCAGGACACCTTCAATAAGCTGACTTTCCTGTAGTACTTCATAAGATTTCTGCAGGACTTTCATATTCATAATGGTCATTTGTCTTATCTGTTAATGAATTTGGATTATACAGAAGAATTGTTATTCCAATATTCAGTATAATACAATGACTTTTTACAAAGGAAATGTAGGGCAAATTTTATTAATTTGTTTGCTTCGGTTTAGCTGAATACACTAAAAGGGTTTAAATTTTCATCATTTGTTTTTAGACTTGGCTGTTTCAGTTTATACCATTAATTTACCATTTATTCTGTTGTTTTTGTCTCTTTCGGTTTGTGTTGGTAATTTTTAGACACTAATCTCTGATTAGTAATTATAAAATAATATAATGCAAATAACAATTTTAATTGCTTTAAAACACCAAATATTCATTGCCACAATCAGTATGCTTACCACTTCTGAATCATCAGAAAATAACACAGATGCTTTCTAGTGCAAATTTAAGCTCCTGGTTACTATTATTGCTACCAGAAAAAATTCTACAGGGTGGTACTATATGCCATGGAATAAAAAGGGCACCATGTTACAGTGGCTGAATAGATAACACATGTCAACAGTGAGAAGTACAGCGATTTACTTTAATAGAAACATTTGAAGTGGCTCTGAGTCACTTATCAGAGCCCAGCAGCTTATTTCATTAGCATTTTCATATTTCCTTATGTTCCTTATGTTTTTAAAATCAGTCTGAGTGAACAGTAAAAAGTTCATGTGTAATTTATTCTTGTGCCTTTTGTGGGATGTATTTTTAGAGAGAAAAACCAGAATTAATACTCTAGTCTGTTGTGCTATAAGTTGACTCACATAAAAGTATAATAAAATATTTATTTTATGTTTTAGCTATCTTGTGAGATGCATATTTGAAAGTATAGCTTTCAAAATCCAAAGGACATTTCAACAAAATGCATTTTGGTGAACTTGGCACACAACTGGAGGACACTGCAAAACCAGAACTGTGGCAGTATAACAAAATACTTAAGGCTTTGTAAGAATAGTAGAGGCTTGCAGATCATTCATCACACAGCTAAAGTTCTGTTTGAAGCAATAGAAATTTCAAGGATAGAACTTACATTATGCAAAAAAACCCAAAAAAACCCAGTGTTTACAGAGCAGAAAATAATGCAAAACAAACTAGCTTTTAAACAAAAGCGTCTCCGTATTTCATTGCTAATAAGGAATGTGCATTCTATTTTGTATAATAAATTACAGTAAAGAATGAGATTGTAATGAGCTCACTTTGACAGACTTTGGTTTTAGCCATTATTAACATCATTACTATTGTTCAATATGAGCTGTAGTCTGTGCACATATTGTCTTTCTTTATGTCAAATATGCCTTTGCACATATAAGAAAAATCAATTTTCTGTACAAAATTAAAAAAGAATGAAAAGAAAATTTAATTTATTATATAAAGCTTTAAATTTTGTAAGTAAATCCACACCAATCTTGAAATATTTAACATCGAAGTATAAGAGATTTTAGCAGACAGAACAAGTCCTAGTGACATTTTTCTTTATTTTTTT
>NW_010184563.1:5993-18138 GCF_000695765.1 Mesitornis unicolor | reverse complement strand
GCTGAATGAGCAATTTTTGTGTAGAAAAACTCTCTTTTTATAATGGGAAGAATGACATTTTTCCCCATTGAGCAGTCATGCAAACTTTAAAATACATATGAGTCTTGGAAACCTGTTCTCTAAGAAGCACAGTACTTATAAAAGAATTTTCTGAAATGTCCTCAGAAGTACTCTAGAAGTACTTAACGGAATCATCATTCTTCTAAAAAGTGTAACTTGCAACTGTAATTTTACCATCCTGTAGGCTTGGGTAGAGGAAACAGAATAGAGAATTTGTTGATTCTAGTCTAGTGATTGAAAACTAGATCCTACATATTATGTCTGAAATTCATTATTGTTAGTTGCTTCCAAGTAGTGTATTGGAACAGACATAGTCATTGTCCAGTCTATAAATGATCGTTGTTTAGCTCAAGAGTCAATATAGTATCTATGGTTGTGAAATAAATGGGAGTTTTATGGCTCAAATGAAGTATATAAACTTAACCTGAAATAATGAATTTTACAAATTCTTTAATTTTTCTCATTAAAAAAGAAAAATTAAGTATACATATTGTCATGGTTTAGGGCTGGACTGGCCACTAAATGCTGGACAGATGCTCTCTATTAACCCCTCTACCCTCTGCAGAAGGGGACGAGAAAGAGAATAAGGAAGAGAGACTTCAAGGGTTGGAAAAGAAAACTAACATACGTATTGAAACAATAATACTAATACTACAGGATAATAATGTAAATAAGGAAAATAATGGAATATATGTACAAATATATATATAAAACCAATATAAAATCCTCTTCTCATCCTTCAATGACGATTATGTCACCAGGGGGTCTGCAGAGCAGGACACTGGAAAAGTCAAAGACCGGACCCAGCAGCAGGCGGGATCAGGATGCAGGAACTGGATTCAGGAACACATGGATCGGGATCAGAGGCAGACGAACTAGTAGGGTTCTGCTTGGACTTTGGCCATCACAGGAGAAGAAGAGCAAGAGGGAGTGCAAGAGAAGGGAAGAAACGAGACCCTTGTGATCTCTCAGCTTTATACTGAGTATGATGTATGTGGGATGGAATACCTAGTTGGTCAGTTTTGAGTGATCTGTCTTTTCCCCTCCTCCTCGCAGGTGCGGATACAGCACCAATGGTGAGACAGTGGCCTTGTGATGTTTACATAACATACAAGCACTGTCAGTTGTAGAAGTGAACACTGTCTGGAAAAACATGCCATTAATTTCAGCAAGTATAGCCACTTAGAAAAGACTGAGCTGAAAAGTGAAATCTGCCTTGTGATGTTTACATAACATACAAGCACTGTCAGTTGTAGAAGTGAACACTGTCTGGAAAAACATGCCATTAATTTCAGCAAGTATAGCCACTTAGAAAAGACTGAGCTGAAAAGTGAAATCTCCAAATAGAAAATCAGTTCTATTTAGCTCAAAACGGGACACATATAGATATACAGGAAATGCAATTAAATTAACTACTGGCTTCTATGGAGGAGGTATCATTTTTCTGTGTTGAAAAATCCAGGTTTTAGAGTGCAAACATGAGATGTGGAAAGCATGAGAACAATAGGGATTTAACTCACATTAAAGTTCTTTAATTATAAATTATCCCAGACTAATTTGGAGCTATGAAGCCTGTTTCCTTAACCAGAAAGAAGACCAAAGAGCTTCAGTCTATTATTTCAACTGGACTGAAACCTTAATTTCAGTGGCTTACCCTATAAAGCTTGAAATATAGTTTATTCGTTATAGCAATCTAGTATTAAATTTATAAGCCTTCAAATATAAAGAGCATAATATTCCTGAAAAAGAAAGAGCAATATTTCTAAATCGTGCCTACTTTTGAAATAGATTTCTTTGTATATTAGAGTAGCATACTGGTTTTGCTAAATTGAGACCCTGTGTAACAAAAACATAACCTCTCCTTGTGTTGGAATTCACAATTTTAGCTTTTGAAGTATCCTAACAGATATACCTTATCATGTTTTTTTCTCTAAGTTGCCATCGTCTGCAGATGTGTTTTCTGTGACCAAGAGACAGTTGCAATTTTCTCTTTATAAATGCTGGAATTGAGTTTTGTCACCTTGAAGATCTTATTGTGAAAATCCAGAACATATCCTTGACCCTAAAGTGCAGCAGCAGCAACAGCAGACAATATAGGATATGAATTTGTCTGTGATCAAGTATGTCAAGGTAAGAAAAATCTGATAAAGTGATTCTCCCACATCTACACATATACTGTTTTTCCTGACTCGTATGTAGTGGAAAGGCATAACTATGTTTCTTGAACTGTAGAAAACTCAATGTATTACCTATAGAATACATACTATGCAACTTTACTTCATTAAATTAAATATAGCCCTTTGTTGCTTTCCAATATCTTAACTATAAATACATTTCGGAAATTAATGTTGTCCTTCTGTTTAATCTGCATTTCAGGTACTTTCAATATTCATACTTTTTACAAATCCCCTAAAAGTACATATGCTTGTCCTTTAATAATCTAATAATATATTCACTCTAGTGTCTGAATCTAATATTTATATAGTAATAAATTTCATATTGCAAATAACAGTCGAGTATGAAAAAAAATATATCTGAGGTACAGAATCTATGCCTGTTCTTCTAGTAAATATGTGAGTAAAACACTTCTAATGAAGCAATAAAATAGATTGTGAAATTCATCCACTATCTTGCTTGATTCATTTATCACCGCCAGTTGGAATTTAATACAGTGTAAAATCTGTCCTACCGTTTTCCTTAAACAGATTTCCTGGTGATGAAAAACATTTTCTTCCCTGCTGTTATTTTGTAACAGAGAAGTATTGTATTAATTTAAGAACTAATCCTTTCATTCTTTCTGTTACACTGATCACATACAAAATCTGTATCTGTGGATAGAAGCAGTTTCCCCTACCTCAAAATAAGTTCACTAATACAATGGGAAATAAAATTAAGAGCAAGTAGAAAAGCTCCAGCTGTTCAAGAAGAATTCTGTGTTGGAACTCAAAATGCACATGTCATTTTCTCATGAAGATTAAAGCAATTACTTTTTTGTTGTTTTCCACACCTGATATAATAATTAACAACAACGGTTACATGGAACCCACAGTAAACAAGTCTTAATTATTACACTCTCCATATAGGGGGTGCACTCTAGGCAACTAGACTATAAGGTAGATTAATTTTGCCTCTTTTTATTTTTTATGTTCCTGTAGAGATCTCTATAGCAACTGAATTAAATTGTATGTGGTGTTAATAAGTACAGACTCTTATAAATTAATAATGCTGTAAAATTAAACTATGGTATGTATGGAGATAGAGCAGCCTTCCTTAATAAACAGAGAGGGTTGAAATAAGAATAGTAAAGATATGCAGAAAGTATAAATTTAAAGCACATGAAACTTGGCAACTACACTTATTTTCCAAACCAATTCTGAATGTGGAGCTTCATATGCACTTTTACCATTGTCCTGATCTTCTCTGCAAAGGATTGCACTGTTCTTTCAAAATACAGCACATTGAATTCTGCAAATATAGTTAAGCTTTAGCTTTTTTTTGATCATGTTTCTTCTGTTATGAAAACTCCATTGTTATATATACAGGACTGAAAGGAGTCTATGGAGCAAAGAAGGTACTCATTACAGTCCACCCCATGTCTTACAAGAGTATAAGTGTACCATTTAAATCTCAGTAAAATGATTAAAGATCATTGGTGCTTAGCCTACTGTAACTCTTTTAAAGTTATGCCTCCCATTTAACCTGTAGGCATGGATATCATCATGTGCTCATGATATGACTGCCCTAAAAGCTGGTATTTGAAAGGGACTTATGAAAGACTTGGATGAGTAACTTCTACTTTAGTTTCTTAAGAATAAATCTTCAAACCTCAAGGTTCTCATTGAAGTACCTTATTTATAAGCAGATGACAGCTAAAGTACCTTCCTTTTTATCCCTATGTTGCTTATAGGCCTAAAATTATGTTTATTAGAAAGTTAAAAGTAGTTTGATGTTAACAGTTAAACATAAGTAGTTGAAATTCCTCCCCGTTCTCAATCAGAGCAAAACCCATTTTCTATAGGGAAACTTTATGTATGAGTTAAATAACAGTAATTTAAAATATGACTTCATGATGACTCCAAAAAGATGACAGCTCAGGTGTGTGTATGAAAAATAGATTTAAATGAGATATTACGGGAATTTAATATAAATAATAGTGAAAATGCAGAATAAGTAGATACTGTAAGGCATGTATGTGATTTAGTGTTTTGGAACAGACAGATAAAGAGACTAGAATGACATGAGTGTTGTAAATATTAAATGGAGTGAAAATCAACTTATAACTGGTGTCAAAATTGGGATCATCCATAGGTAATGACTGCATGTGAATAACAGAAGTTGATTCTGGTCTTGTGCTATCAGTGATATGCAAGAAAGCATAAGATTTTTAACAGTTAAAGCTGAAAAGAACAATGAAAGAGCAGCAAATAAGGAATGGGACTGTTTGCTAATATTAGGGTGACCAATTGGGTCGCTCCAATAGGACTAACCAGAAGGGCAGCTAGGCACCACACAGCTGCTCTTTCACTTCCCCCCATCATCCCAAGTAGGATAGAAGAAGAGGAAAGGAAGAATAAAAGCAAGAAAAAGTTTAATAAATGAAGGATAAGTTGAAGAAGAGATAAAAAACCAAAACAAAACAAGTACTGCAAAGGTACTCACCAACTCCTGGGTAAACCTATGCTCTGTCATTTCACAAGCAAAAGATATCAGACCTTTTTAAAACTCCTTCTTTTTCCCTTCTTTTCGTAAGCACAACGTTATACACATGGAATATCTCTTTAGTTAGTTTGGGTCAACTGTCCTGCTGTCTCCCCTCACAGCTTATTGCACGCCCCCAGTTTATTTACTGATGGAACAGAGTGAAAAACAGAGAAGGCCCTTGATGCTGTGCAAACAGCATTCAGCAAAAGCTAGAACATCAGTATCTTATCCGTATTGTTTAGGTCAAAGGTCTAAAACACAGCACCATATGAACTGCTATGAAGAAAATGGTCTCTCTCCTAACCAGTACAACAGATAAAAAATCTGGGATTTTTATCCATTTTCATTCCACAGACAGTTTGTTGTCCCATCAATCTTTCATTCAGATGTTGCATTCAGACAACTAAAAGTAAGTATCTGTCATTTGGAACTCAATTCCCTTCCTCAATCTGTATTAATAAAAAATGGATGACAGCAACCTAGTCATTACTGAAATAGCTTCATTCTGGCAATATCAGCATTTATTCCATCACTTGCCAAATTCCAATTTAGCATTAAAAAATTCTGAGGAGGCTAACATTACGTAACCTATCTGGTACTGTTTCCAGTTCTTTATTAGATTTGTTTTTGTTTTTCATGCTATTGCTTGAGTTAAATTTCTGCGCTATTAAAGTCTTATTATTTTTCTGATGCAGCTTCATTCTCCTTCTCCCCAGTTCTTGTTATTAAGACTCATGATCACCTTTCACCAGGTAACACTGCTAATCTAGTATCTAGCGCTTTATCAGATATATGGACAGCAAGCACAAAAATTGAAGCAGCAAGCTTCTGATCAATTTATAAACTTTAACAGTGATTGACTTTGTAAGTTCCTTAAGAAGTTTGGATCCTGCTAGTAACAGTGTAAGAAAATTTAATGGGAAATGCTACACCATTTGGACTTCCTGTTTTAAGCAGTTTTGAAACTTAATGCTGAAATAATCTTGCCAGTCAAAATTAATGTAATCCAGAAGCCTGTAATCTTCATGGTAGAATTAGGATTTAAAACCTCATAAAATATTCAGAAACCTATTACAACCAGGTAAACACTTTCCTTAAGACCAGGCTGCAGTGTCATTAAGATGATTAAATAACTGGAGAATCTGATATAGACTGGTAAAGACGTGATTATTGAGACTGGAGAAGAGAAAGCTTTGGAGGATCTTAGCAGTGTGTGCAATAATCTGTTGGGGGAAATTAAAAATGACCCATACAGACCCTTCTCACTGGTGCCCACTGACAGGACAAGACTCAATTGGCACATACTGGATAAACATAAATTCCACTGAAATGATAAAAAACTTATTCCCTGTGGGGGTGGTCAAACACTGCAACAGGTTGACCTGAGTGGTTGTGGAGGTATTAAAACTTGTCTGGATACAGTCCTGAGTAACCTGCTACAGCTGTCCCTGTTCTGAGCTGAAGCACTGGGCTGATCCTCTAGCCCAGGCCATCAGACGTGCCTGTGGGGATGTGACCAGGTCAAGGCCAACCAAGCCATCAGCCCAGAGGTGAGGACAACAGGATCACTATGTTGAGGGGAAACAGAGTCATACACAGTCCTGGGATGGCCAGGCAGGGCTATGGGGATGAGCAGAGGCTGGGCTGGTATGTGGGCATGAGGATGGTGAGGCAGGGCTGTGGGGAGCTGGAGGCCAGCCCTTCTGGGGTGTCTCTGGGGCAGGGACTGACAGCTTCGTGGCACTAAAATGGGGTCCTGGGCCCTTGCCAGGGTGGAGTCAGGCCTCAGACCATTAAAGCGCACTAGTACACTTAGGTCCATTTCAGGTAATTCTGAGATATTCTTCCCCCATGTGAAGGACACAGATTGACCTCTCTGATACCTCCTCCAAAAAGCAAGTTCCCAAATTTCAAGTAAACCATAAGGAAACCAGATGAAGCACTAGTTCTCCACTAGTTTTGTAGTAAATATGATGGGAGCCTAGAAAACTAGTTAGCTTGATGATGCACTTATTTTTAGACAAATTTGTCTAAAAGTCTATAATGTTTAGCTTGCTTTCACCGATATTTAACCTGGATGTTCAACTCAGAAAGACTGTTCTAATCTCAAAGCTCTAGGGTAAGGACATTTTTTTTCATTTGGGCTGTCTCCACTACATATAAACACATGTTAACTTTTAATTGTTATTAAAGGCTTGTCTATAGCAATCAAGATTCAATACTACAATGAGATACCTGGACTAATCAGGTTTAGCTTATATTTTTGGCTTAATATACAGTCTGTACTCCTAATTTATCTTAAAGATTTCAATTAGCAGACAAATTGCCTTGGCTGTAGAGCTACACTACTATGTACTTGTGATACAAAAGATAGTTTGTTAAAAGCTACTTTAAATATTTTTAACTGGTGGTCAATTATTATAGTTAGACATGCAGCCACTGTGTAATAAGCCCACAATAATGTGTAGTCTTATGTTCAAGCCTGGATCTTGGAAAAAGGAGAATGTGGATTCAGCCCTGAAGGCTAGCTGCTGTGCCCCACAGGCTGCTGAAAAAGTGATGATGTCTATTCCTCCTCTGTCAACTTTCATGTTGAAGACCTTCTTTCATGTGTTGTTTCACAGATGCTGAAAAGTAACATTCTCTTTAAGTTTCAAATAGTGTGGCAATTAAGCAAAATGAAAAAAACAGGGTTTCATTTCCACAAAGAGGTGAAAAAGCCTCCTGCTCCACCCACTCCCTGATGCTCTTCTTTTCTGCTGCTGAAGTGAGAAATTACTAAATTGTCCTAGGACTTTCATAAATATATTCATCAAATATTAAACCAAATCAAATAGCTGGGCATTTTTTAAGGCTAAACTTAAAAAAATTCACTCCATGGTTAAGGACATTATTTACATACTCATGGTCAAAAAGTCATCTCAGTGCCACAATTTGATTTTCCTGTTGTTGTGTTCTACTCGACTCAGAGGCAATGTTAGCATTGATCTTGGAATTCGTTTATGTATGCTGAGGGCTTTGAAAACAGAAAATAAATAGTACTATTTCTGTTTCTAATATTATTTCTAATTTATTATTTTAAATGTTATTGTTGTCATCAGTACTGTTTGCATTGGTTTTATGCTTATGATTACTGCCATACATAGGTCATCTTTATTTTTTTTTTTATAATATTAACATAAAATAATATTCTTACAGAAATCTGCTATTATGATACTATCCGGTAACAAAGTTTAACAAAGTTTAAGAATTCTGTAGCTGAATGATGGGTATTCTCTCATGTGGTCAGTTAAAACTTGAAATTAAATAGCATAAAGAAATACTCTCTTGAGGTATTTCAACTAGATGATTGCAGGTAGTCCTTGACTGAAAAATTTAAGTAATGTAACAAGGGTATTTTTGTCATAATATAATCATATCCCTAAGGCTGTAAAAGTTACATGATTTAGCAGAGTATCTATAATTCCCAAAGGGGGTGATTATCTCCTGACAACTACCCACTAGATTTGCCTTGCTGCTTTTATAAAAAGTCTGCATTGTGTGAGATAATGCAGCTTAATTTCCTAGAAGATAAAGTCAGTTTGACAGAAGTTTCAGCATGTTTCATATGAAATAATCTCACATTATTAAATAATGTAACGTTTAGAATGTTCTCTAGTCATTGAGAATGCTCCCCAATTCAGTGATCCAATGTAGTAATAAAGATGAGCAAAGTGATATGGCCAACAATCCAAGGATATTGGGAACTTGCAATAATGTTGGGGAAACAGTACAGAAATTTTACTGTCTGTAGAAAATTATAATATTTTTGCATTTTATGGAGGCTTTTTCCTGAATATTGTAATCTATGTAGTTTTCTACACTGTGCTTACAAGAGTATAGATGGAATTAAGCTACTTTTAATGTAGCTTTCTGGATAACAACAGTGAGTGATGTAACACTTTTTATCTGAACAATGGCAATTGTACTTTTTTTCCTGATTTGATTTTGAAAACCTTCCTAAGAATTCACTACACAGAAGCTGCTGCTATCTAAGCTATCCATTTAAAGGTTAATTTATTGTGTCCTCATGACTGCATTATTGCAGATTCAGCTGATAAAAAACTGGGCAGAACAAAGGATGACATTCACCTAGCCTAAGTATCATATTTAAAGTTAGACATTAACTAATTATCTAAGCTCATACCTTCACTGTTAAGAGAGAAAATATAAGACTCCAGATAGTAAATCTTATCATGTCTGTATAGAAAATTTAGTAGATTTTTTATTACAAGACTTATTCTCCCAACATACAACCTTTATCTTTTAAGAAACACATTTCTGTTACAATCATCCTTCTCTAGACTAAATTGTGCAAATCTCCACTAAAGTTAACTTTTGTTGTTAGAATAAATATTCACAAAAAAATAACAAATTATAAAACATGTTAACATCAGCTCTTTCTACACACTGATTAAATAAGAAATCATTATAATACCTAGTATCACAACGCCATACTTAATTGAGCAATATCTGTGTTAGAAAAACCCAAAGAAGACAACCCCACCCAGCTGCTTCATTCACATCCACAAGACAAGATAACAAAAATAACAAAAAATTATCTCAAATCCACAGAATTCTAAAGTCCATTAAATTTAAATGACAAAGAATCTACTACTTCTTTTCCAAATTGGCACTTTCAAAAGAAATATTCAAAAGAATGATGGTTTCAAAAATAAATAACAAAGGGTTTGCTGACAGATGTAAGTTTGTATCTTTTTGTATCTTTTTGCTGAATTTTTAGTCACAATCACAAAGTGGGAAAATAGCTTTATTCTTATTCATACTACCACATTATATTTATTGGCTCAATAGATTGATCTGGGTTGGATATCAAAGTTAGAAATGACTTTGAACAATGATAGCTGGAATCAGTGAATGGACTAGTAGGATATTGGATTCTTGGAAAGCTACAGTGTGACAATAATGCTAAAAAATGTGAATACTTGTTGACTGTTCTTAAAATGCATTTGCCTTCATCTCTGTCCAGTTGACTGTTTTTAAAATGCATTTGCCTTCATCCCTGTCCAGTCTTTCTTTACTATAGATGTTCACAACAGTTGAGTTTTACATATACAAATTATCAAAGAAACTAAATTCAGTCTCATGTGCAAGTAATATTGGTGGCAACAACTTTATTTTTGTTTAGTCAGAGAATACAAACTATAGTGTATAACTTATTCTAACAACCAAATCTAAAAAACTCGTAGCTATAAAAAGGAGTATAAAATAATACATTACAGAAAACGGCTGGTGGGGAAAGAAGCAATTATCACTTTAGAGTAATTCTGAGCAAATGAAATTGAGGGAAAACACCATGATGTCCTTGTCTAAAAAAAAAAAAAAAAGGAGAAAATCAAAAGGTGGAAAACTAACTCCTAAAAAAGTATTGCTACAAATGGTCCATTTAATTATGAACAATAAATTAACCTTTTTCTCAGAAAAAGATCAGAATTGTTAATCTCTAACATTTATTCCCATGGGCCGATAACAAGAGATAATTTTAGACAACTGAGCTTATTAAGTCAGTTTGTCAGCCTTGAGAAACAAGGCATTGAAGGAAAAAAAAAAAGAGAAGGAGATTTTAAGATTCAAGAAGGTACTGGAAAACTCATGGGCTCAAGGACTGGGAGCTTTACATTGCATGCAATGCAGAGTAAATCCAACAGACTAGATTTTGCTCCACACATGTAGATCAGCCTGTAATACATATACATTTGCATTAGTAGAAACATTTTAAACACAGTTTCAGGCCCTATTTCAAACCATATCCTGCATCTTTGCACTTCAGACTAGCCCAAGACATGTAATTAGAAGACACAATGGTAGAAATGCTAGGAATAATTTTTAGGACTCAGGAGTTTGGAGTGGGGTACTGAAAATTTTGCACTCAAGCAGCAGTATCAAGAAACTGCCAGTAGTTCTGAGAATCCTAAAGACCCTAAAGTAAACCAAAGTCAACTTTAACCTGATTCCAGCAGGGTTAAAAATGGTGGATTTCAAAGGGGCTGAACTCTTTCCATGCTTTCTGCAAAACAAAAACCAGCTGCAACACTGACAAAGAATATTTTTCAGTACATTTTTCATTTTATGAAAGTTAAGATTTTCCAAAGACATAACCCCATCCACAAAGAACTAAAGCAATTTTAAGCAATTTGTAATTCAGATAGAGATAAAGTAGGAGTTGCCTTCAATCCCTACAGTATCCTGGCTAATTAATGAAGTATTTATTTTACATTCTTCTCTTCTGAGCCTTTGGTATTGTTTGACAGTATTCTTTATACGAGCTTATTTCCCTGAGCAATATTCCTTCTCACAAGACTGATTATACCTTCTTTGCACAGCACTATACATGCACAGACAGAAACACTAGTTCATAGTTCGAAAATCTTGTAATTTACCTCCTGTAGTCCTGAAACATGGGTTTGCAATCTGGCAATGTAATAATATGGAGTTGTCATCAGTGTCAAAAAGAAGTAAAAAATGGAACATTTGGTTAAATAAACTGTATTTAAAGAGTAATCTAAGAGAAGAAAACCTAGAGTTAGGGAGGGACAGTAGGGGAGATGTTCACCTCTCTTCAACGCAGGTCAGTTATGTTTTGGATTCAGAGCAAATTATTCATTACTGAAGCAGGATGACGGATTGCAATCAATGTGTATTGTTATAGAAGATTTGATAAGACCAGCTCTCCTAATATTAGGGCATTATTTACTTAAAAATTATAAGTCATGATTTCTTAATTAAAAGCACCACTAGTATTAAGAAGTATTTCTAAGCAGTCATCTTTGAAGGTTTTCTGGTTAAAAGTATGAAAAAGAGTTTAATTTGGACTTTAATATTGTTAAGGCAATTAGCAACGCTAAGGAGTTTAGCTCCTGAAAAGTATAACATGAGTGTGAAGCCCTTATTTCATATTTTTTTCAGTCATAGAATTTTTGCATGAAAAGATTCTAGATTTTAATACAATTGAGAACTCGATATATTTTGTTTGCTAGAGGGATACTAAGTGTGGCATTTGTGATGAGAACTGTGGAAGAAATTCTAATACACATACTCATAAAATGCAACTCAGAAGGAAAACTTATTTCATTTTATGATTAAGCATTTTATACTAAAAACAAAACTATTGTTTTCTGATAAACTTAGAATCAAAGTGAAACTACAGCAAAGCATAATGGATTAATTGCTACAGAATTTGAATTACCCAGATGCAAGCTCTGTATGAGTCTCTTGATCTTGGCAGGAAAAGATACTGTTTGAAAACAAGAGACTGCTAATGTTGACAGGAAAGAGTTAGGAAAAAAGTGTAGAACAAAGAAGGAGAGATTGATATCAGACTTCT
>NW_010184563.1:0-5981 GCF_000695765.1 Mesitornis unicolor | reverse complement strand
TCATACTGTATCGTGTGAAAACATGGTTTGCAAATTTTGTAATATTTTGAAGGTGTTTAATCGACATACATTCTTGAGCTTCAAGGCATATTTTAATGTATTTCTAGTTCTTTCTCACTGAAATTAATAACAATAATAATAATAGTAACAGTAATAAAGATAAAAATGTTTCCATGGAAAAATTACCCTGGAATATGCCCTGATCTAACAGAGGGCAAAATTTACTCCTGATAGAAAGTTTACACCTTGTCTATCTTTTAATCTTGTCTGCACTTAATTTCTTAAGTATTACAGATTAAACACTATTACCTTCACACTTTTAAAGGAAAGTGAAACATGAACAATATCTTTGTTGTGGGTGATGTACTTCAAAATTTTTTTTAAAATATGAAGTAGAAAATGTTTTCTTCTGTATGTTTCTGATAACTTCAAGGTGAATAATAATTTGAAAAAAGGTAAAACAGTTATGGAAATCAAGTATGAACATATTCTGCCTCAGTCTTTTAGTCTGATTTTGTATTTTAAGGGTGATTTAATTTTACTGGGAATATCAGTCTTCATAATCAGACTAGAATTATTTACTTGCTTGTCCAGGAAAATCTGTTATCGAAGAGTATCTATATGCATTGTAGATAAATTGATAAATATAATAAAGATACGTTTATATTGAAAATAGGAAAAAAAGCATAGGACCATTTTCTTTAAAACAGTAAGTAAATTTTGTCTTTTGTATAGTCTCACTAAAGCTTTAACAAGGAAACTATTTTAAGATCGTTACCAAATTTCAGGGAAAGAACATGGATTAATTGTGTAAAAAACAGAGGAAGCATACAAAAATGGTTATATCTTTAGAAAATGTGACTTCCAAGGCAAGGTGAAAAGAAGTAAAATTTTACTGTTGACAGACAATACTGGAGATTTAAATACATAAAATACAACATCAGAGAGGAAGACAGCATGTTGTCCATGTCCACTACTATGACAGAGAATATTTAGATTAACCATCAGAAAAGTTTCAAATTAATTTCATTTTCCAGGTTAGGACATTAAGTCTTCTCCTTTGGAAAACTTTAAGAAATGTTAAAAAGCTATTTGCTAGGAAGGGTTACGTATGAATGTTGCAACCTGGGGCAGTGGAGTGAATTAGATGTGGATGACACTTCTGTTCCCATTTTTATTATTACAAATTTTTATTGCAAATATATTGTAGAAGAACAAACAAATCAATATCATTAACTTCTCTGTTTTGTTATACCCCAAGAACAAAATAAATTAATTACTAAACTTGCAAGAAATAAAAAATGTAATGTGATAAATAAAGTGTCTCTCAATGCCTCTAAATTTAAGTCAGCTACTCATGCTAACCATAGTCAGTCAGACCTGTATTGCACAAGACTCATATAGCTCTTAAATATTTAGAAGACTTAGACTGTAGTTATTGATAATGTAGGAAATATAGTGCATAAAATGATAAATAAATAAATACACTTTATAGTTGTGATCTCACAGATTTTGCAGGTGAAATTTAAAAATCTAAATCCAAATTGATATTTTGAAAAGACTTATGCAGTTGTCAACCTATTGGCTATCTTGATAACCAGATTTTGGATACCAACTATATTGGTATATCCAACTGTTATTTTCAGTTATCCTGACACCTGAAGTTCATGGCCTAATGTATCTAAATTCTGCTGAGAGAGTTGCAGCTTATCTCACAGTCACCCAGCCAAGATCCAATGGTCAGGCATTTTGGAATCATAGCTAATTCATCTGCAAAGTATATGCTGGTAGAGATAGGACTTTAATTATCATGTAATTATAGCCACAGCAAGAGCAGGAGATGATCTGAACACATTAGTGATCATAGAATTTTTTCAGGATGCATGAAACATTTCCCCTCCTCCCCCCTGCTTCTGTCTCAGGTAAATTAAATTTGTGTGTGCAAAGAATCACAAAATCAGAAAAGTTCAAGCAGGGTCAACTGGACCAGGTTGAATCTCAAAACCACGTTCTGTTTTATATTTAATATCTTTACAGATGGAGACTCCACAGTCTCTCTAGGCATCCTGTTACAGTTGATCACCTTCACAGTAAAAAATATTTTTCCTGTGTCCAGATGGAATTTTATGCTTTTTGATTTGTGCCCACTGTCTCTTGTTCTATCAGTGGGCACTGCTGAGATGAGTCTGGCTGCCACTTCTTCATTCCATTCCATCAGGTGTTTGTACACATTGATGAGATCCCACTTGAGCCTTCTCTTCTCCAGGTTCTTTCAGCCTCGCCTCATATGTCTGACGCTTCCTCCCTCATCTTAGTGGCCTTGTGCTGGACTAGCTACAGCAAGTCTATACCCTTCTTTTTCTGGGGAGCCCAAAACTACTACCACAATAGTGTAGATGTGGCCTTAGGTTGGGGTTGGACCAGATGATCTTTAAAGGTCCCTTCCAGCCCAATACATTCTATGATTCTATGATTATCAGTGCTGAGCAGAGAGGAAGGATCACCCCCTTTGACCTGCTGGCAACATTCCTTCTAGTGTATCTCTGGATACTATTATACTTCTTTGTGACACGAGCCTATTGCTATCTCCTGTTCAACTAGCTCTCCACCAGAATGCCAGCTTCTTTACTATAAAGCTGCTTTCTAGAAAGTTATAGGAATTACACAGCTACAGAAAATAGGTGTTTTATATATATATATATACATATATATATACACACACACAATATACATATAGTTATATGTATATTTATACATAATTCTATATGCAGCTATATTTACATAGTTACATAATTCTTCTAGAAAGTATATTCTGAACACATATATCAAAG
The DNA here is from genome assembly GCF_000695765.1 of Mesitornis unicolor. Lineage (NCBI taxonomy): Eukaryota > Metazoa > Chordata > Aves > Mesitornithiformes > Mesitornithidae > Mesitornis > Mesitornis unicolor. The sequence goes on along the minus strand of NW_010184563.1, from coordinate 3,150 downwards.
TTGCCTCAGTGGCATTTTGCATATTGTTTATTAAGGATGACTCCTGCTTATCTTAATATAGTTGCCTAATTCCTATCCTATTCTAAAGATGCCTAGTGAGCAAGTCCTCTTAAATGAAAGACCTAATTTCACCATAAAAGCAATAGAAAACAAAGAGGAATGCCTCCGTAAATGGAGACATTATGTTTTTCACCTTAGAAGCCATGATACCTGACAGGGATCCTACATGAAATTATGACTTCACTACAGTACTAAGAGCTTTAGAAATGCTTTAAAATCTATACATATATTAAGTATATTAGCCACAACTGTCTATGTACAGATTAAAGTCTGGACATTCTAGACAGGAAAGTGGGATCTCATGCTGTAATGAGCAGGTTTTCTTGATTATTTTGCTCAGGAACTGTTGTAAACAAAACTGCTTCTAAATACTATATCTAGTGATGTAGAAAACATCTTGTGTTAAGCACGGCCAAGTCAACGAGGAGAAACACTATGCTGCAGTTGAACTGACAGTTAGTTACACAGCATACAACGTACCAGTTTCAATGCCCAAGGACCAGACTTCTCTAAAAGTAATCAATGTATCACATGAAATATTCTGATAAATTTTCTAAAAATATTGGTTTTTTTGCAAACAGTCACAAAATTCTCAGGTCTGATAATTCTGGCATTTGTAGCCAAAGCTATATTTAATGTTAGTTTACCAGTGGTTTGTTTGGTTATTTTTCCTTTTTTATTTTGCATAGTAGATGTACAGGCAAAAACCTGTACAAATGGTTCTGATTCAAAGGATTTTGCACCATTAAGAAATTCCCAAATATGAAAGAATAAGCCAAGCCAAGAAACAAAACTAATTTAAACTACCTTCTTTAAAAGATCTAAATCTTCTCTGATTCTTGTATAAATTCACCTATATCACTAGCATCTGGATTTTGTTGGTCATTTTAGAATGGTTTCATATAAAATTGGCTTAAAGAAGCAGTTCCCCTTTAATCATTTCCTGTATGTCCATTTCTTTCTCTGTCTTCTTCCTCTAGCATTAGTATAATTTTTTTCTTCCTGTTTTTTGTTATTCTCCTATCACAATATTTGTTCATCCTGCTTTGATTTGTATAGCTCTATATAAGGCATTTAATATCTCTCTAATTAGATAATTAGTGTATTAAAATACCAATATTGCAATACCAATATTACAATACATAGCTTGTCCCTATAATTTCTAGCTATCAAAAGTATGTACAAAATTTTGTGGTTATGAAAGGAAAGTGGTAAGAAGAATAACAATAAACTGTGGCGGCCTGTTATCCTGATCTGAATTCTTGTGGTAGTGTTTTAGATTTTTAAATATGTTTTGTGGCATCATATGCAGACTTAAGAATGTATTGTGCATTTCATTCGTACCTTTCTGAATGTTGCATTGCATATAACAGTGCCACAAAATCAAGGATGACATATTAGCAGATAAAACACTCTACATCCATCACTGATGAAATACACTCAGTTAATGCAAACTCTTAACCCTCATGCATATAGGTTAAGGGCAAAACCTCTCCTTTGTAACTTCACAAAATCTGGGAATATAATGTATAGGACCATACATATTAGTCATAATGGTTAGAAAAAGTGACTTTATATGCAGCTGCAGAGTAGTACCCAACTGAAATTGTAGAAACCTAATGTGTAGAAACCATATTACATGTGTCGATATCTGCCTATGTATGCTTAAAAAAAGGAGACTAAGGAGTGTGACCGTTCTGCAAGTATTTCAAACCACCCAAAGGCAGCATCTGCTTTTTAATGTACTGTCTAAAATGTGCCAGTGAACATATAACATATAATATGTATCTATACACATAGTTCAGGTCTGATTTTCTTGACCCAATCAAGTCAATGAGAACTTAGCCACTAATTTCAAAGGATTTTGGACTGAGCTCAGCATCAGGTTAAGAAAATAAATAATTAAAAAGTATTCCTGATTTTTTTAAAAATATATGAACACAGTTCACTTAGTGTGACTCTGAAAAACTCACAGCAGTATCGAAAACAGTTGTGTAATTAGATGCCAAATTAATCCACCTGGACCAATTAACCCAGAAAAGGCTCCTAGGCTCAGTAAAGCAATGTCAACAGAAATAAAATCAGAAAGGAGTAAAAGGTTGAGTGAAGAAAACTTCTTAGGAAAATCACAACAGAATTAAGCATGATTATAACAGCATCTCGCATCAAAGAGATCTTGCAGACAAGTCTGTATCAGAGTGCAAGATGATAATACAAATCATCACATGATACTTGTAATTCACTGATGCACTGTAAAAAAAATGGCAGGTCACTGTAACTCTGTTGAAATTATCACTATATTTCAGTTTCTTGCTCTGCTTTTCTTGGGCTTGTGGGGTGGGATTTTTTTCTTTTTTGGATGAGAAAGAAAGAATGACTTCTGCTAAATTTCCTGGCATTTTAAGGGTCTAAAATTAGCTAAAACATTTGTAACTAGGAAGAACAATAATACTGCTCTCCTAAACCAGAGTAGAGAAAATGTTTGATTACTAGAATAAGAACTATATGTTAATACAAGCATGCGTTTCTGTTACTTACTGGGATCCCATCTACTCCTTTTGGTATTTAGCTATTGAAGTGATGACAAAATGCTAATATAACATATAATATAAATACTTATAAATAGTATAAATTCCATATAAAGTGTATACTATGTAAATGTGTAAATATTGAATGTTTTTTCCCATTATGAGCTAGAATAGAAATTGAAACTCAGACTAGATTCTTAAAATATGTAAATCACAATAGCTTTGCTAGTATATGCAGTTGTTATACAGTGTAATATGACAAAATAGAACTTTACACATACATTTCCAGAAAATACCTTTGAAGACAGATCTACCTCAAAAAGTTCTTAGGGTTTTCAGGAAGTCACACCTGTGTATTTTTGAACTCCATTAACAGAATAAATAATTTGTATTTGAACTACTTTCAGAATGTTTGAACTGCTTTTTTGATGGAAAAAAAAGGTAAAAATTAATTGTATTTTATATGTATTTTGAGTGTACTTTGTATATAGTTGTATTGAATTTTTTTAATTGAACCCAAAAGATTTTAATTGGGCTTTTGGTATAGCAGCTGTTGAAACTG
>NW_010184562.1:7388-30471 GCF_000695765.1 Mesitornis unicolor | reverse complement strand
GAAAATCCTGCTCTCCCTCTGTCTCTGACCCATAAACGGAGACAGGGATATTGTTTCCTACTTTTCCATTCACTTTCAATGACCATAGACTTTCTCCTAAACACTGTTTTGGGAGCTTTTCCTGTACAACTTTCTTTTCTTTGTGTTTAAAAGGCGTGGGTAGTACAAAACAGCTTTGCCAGGGTAACCTTGACCCTTGAAGCTGATCCCTGGTGGAATCCACAGCTCCATGTAAGCAGGAAGAGCAAAATGAAGTTCATACCAGTCAGCCTGTATTTATTATGCATCAAATTCTGTGAAGGCAGTTGTGTCTTAAAACTGTCACCTTATAGATTTAAAGTATTTATCTCTGAATCTTTAAAAGGGTTAGGGATTTACAACTTTTATTTCAAGACCCATTCAAATCTCTTCAAAGAATACTTCTGTTGGTGCTGCTCAATAGCGAGTAACTTATAACTGATGTGGAATCTCATTCCCAGATACTCTCCAGTTGATTTGAACAACTCTGGCATCACAGACCAGTCAAGATGCACTTTCATGTGCTTCTGAAGATTTTCTCTGAAAACCTTAGATGGTATCATTTCTCCTTTGAGAGAGAACACTGCAGGAGGGGATGGGGATAATTTCAGTATATCTTCTCCTGTTAGCATAATTATGCTAACAGTGAAGTACAGGAGTTAGCTATAGAATACCTTTAAGCTATTTTAGATGGATGAGGAAATAAGTCACATATCTAACCTATGACTGAAGGAATACAAGCTTTGCCTGTGTCCAATTTTATATTCCTCATGTTCCCAGCTGCAGACCAGTAAAGCATTGAGGCTATACGACAAAGTTTCTCATCACTACTACTTCTCTTATGGTCAATTCATCAGATTATTGCATTATTATGTAATAAATGAATGCCTCAAGATTAGAAAGTGGAAAAAGTAAATAGATCTGAAAGAGTGAATTATCTCTCCAAAGCAAAGTTGGAAAGCACTCTGCAATCTTTTTAAAGTCACACAGAGACTTAAACCAAGTTGTGCCATTTTGCTGAAATCAGTAACTGTCATACTGTAGGTAGCTGACATACACACCCTATTTGGACATTACAGATTATGAACACTATCTTTATTGCATGTTTTTTTCATGCAGCACGGAGATAATCTTAGGAAACTTCTTAGTGCTGTTATACAATTAAGCATGGGTGCACACAATTTACTTCATTTTTGCAATGTCATAAGGATATATGCAAGACAGCTATGAAAGCATCTGAAACAAATGGCAATAACCATAGTAGTAAATCATACCATTAGTAAAAGAAAGTTTAAAAACACCCAAAAGCTCAAGAATTCTGTATAATGGGAGAATCACTGATTCTGTAAAAATATTGAGTGTTCTCACATAAAATAGATCTTGCCTTGAACTCTTCCACTGTCTTTCCTTTTCCCTCACCTTTGCTACTAAATACCATCAAGAAACATAATGGATATTTTCATCAGAGAATATCAACCAATCTCTGAATAGATGAAAACAACCCTACCATCTCGTAAAAATGTTTTGTTTACTTGTATGGAGAGAGTGCTCTTATATTTTATTCATTAATAGTTTTAAATTACATGGAGATATTCAATTATGAAAAGCATAATGACATCCCTGGGCCTTTACAGAATGTCTACTAAGTCATCCTCCCTTTGTAAACAAAACAAAAAAACCCCACCGATTAGAGGAAACGATCCATTATTCCATACAGCACACGGGCAAAAATTTCAGCCCTTTCTGCATCCCTAAAATAAACAAATCTAAGTGAATTGGACACAGGGGAGGAACTTCATTACATTTCCTAATAATGGCATATTTGAGAGCCCATTAAGAGCAATACCCAAACAGTCTCCTCTGTCAAGATCTCATTTTAGAGAAAAGACAGAGGGATGAGAAAAGGATAAAGCTTTTGTAAGGATGGCATTTTCTTTTTTATTGTTAATATTTCTTTTTATTAACATGTTTTAATACTGTCCAGCAGGATATTATCCATCAATCCTTTTACTTAAAGAACCTTCACCGTTCCTAAATAAATTTGCATGCCCATGATATAATGGGTTTTGATTCTGTGGGTATGTACACCAATACTTATTTTTGACTAAATGTACAACTTTTGGCTTTCAGGAAGTGGGGGGATACATGGAGTTTACTCCAAAATCCAGGTTGAGATGTATCACGGAATTGCACCACAATGGCTACACGCAAACAAATAATGAACTCAAACAAGCTCTAATCTGCAACTTAAATTAAGCAGACAAAACTTCATTCATCGAAACAACATTCCACTGACATTCATCAAATACAGGTTCGATATGCTGGTTGGGAATAATACCAGACACGGCTGAGTTAAGAATTCTTAAGTTTTAGGCCAAACGATCCAAAATGTGCCCTCACTCACCTAAAAAGGGAGGGCTCTCAATCTCGAGAAGTTACCTTAAGTGGCGTCCCAACTCAAGGGGAGAGTCCCTGATTGCAGACCTGCTGCTCTGAGGAGGACCGACTCAAATGAGTCCTCTGACAGGGCCCCATTTATACCCTGGTCGAATCTGATCTGTGGTCAATACATGGTCGTGTCAGCCCCTATTGGCTGAGGACCCCAACTTTCCCGCCTTTGACCCTCACTGTGTGGACCAGACATGAGCTGTGAGGAGGGAGGCAGTCCTGGCGCCACCAGGGCCAGAAACTTTAGCACTGCTTTTGTTGGGTCTTTCTCAGGTCTTTAGTAGAGTGGGTGCATCTGCCACAAGATGTGCAGAGTGCCTGAAAAAGAACGCAGGCTGAGGCAGGCATCTCTGTGCAGTCCCTTCCTCAACTACTATCAACTTTGTAGAAGCCTACATTTGTATTTCTTCATCATACTGAACAGCTGTGTGACTATCTATCTCATTTTCAAGTCTCATCCAGATCCAGAAATTGTGGTTCTGTCATATACCTTTTACAAGAGATTAGCAAACAGGTTTCTCTGTAAGATCAGGTGCTGCAGAAAAATTAAGTGTTACACCTTCTTTCAGAGCATGGCCACAGTGAAAGGAGCTGTCAGCTCTACACGTGTTTCTCAGTAGTCCTGTATTTTGTTACTCTAACACACGTGTCGTTAGTGTAAACTCATTTAGGCACTATAAGTATTAGGTCTGGGAGATGCTCTCGTCCCCTCCAATTAAAGCTGTATCACTGTGTCTAAAGATTTTTTGGGTATGAGCGAGGTTCTTTAACCTACAGGTTGAGACATTCATTTGAAAAGAGATATACCTGTGTTCCAGTCTGTGCTGATGGTTTATACATTAAATTCCCTTTCCTTGTCACTCTTACAGCCATCAGTTCTTCTGTTTACCTCCCCATCATATTGCATTATGTTTTTGCACTGTACAAACTTTGACATATGCATTTGTGTACTATGTATACTTTTAAAATACCAGGAACTGGCTGCAAAACTTCTCATTGCTCAAATGTTGATGTGGACAAGATGTTTCGAAAATTCACAGTGTTGGAGGATGTTACAAAAATAAAATACCTTTGTTATTGTTGGGATTCTTGTATTCTCTGTTTCAGGGAAGGTGAGTCATATCCAATACTGACTTGTCAGTATCATTTGTCCTTACCTTATTTATTGTAACAACTGATTATCTACATTTTACATTATTTTCAAATTAGCATGAAGTTTGAGCAAACCACATTTAAATTACTAACACTGATTGTTTTCATGTAATGAAAGCAAGCTTAATAACATTCCTCTGGGTGATACAATTTATAAGGTCTTGAGACTATATTTGGCAACAGTCTCCGGGGACAAATTACTATGTAGTTTTATAGAACTTTGCTCATAGGCAGAAATTCAAATATTCCTCCCAGGAGTCATAACTTATTTCATCCAAGACTGTAAAAAGGTGACAAAGTTGGGTCAAATTTACTGCAGATTTGCTCAGAATCCTCAGGAGAAGCGAAAGAAATAATGGTTTCTATAGCAACTAAATGCACCAACATTATGTTTATTAATTACACACATGAACAGCAGAAATTGCAGGAAACAAAATGTTGATGATGAGTCAGGACCTCACACTGGAACCAAGAAGCTATTACTTATAATGAAAATTGTAAGTTACTTTGTTCTCTCTTAGTCAGTACGAAACAATAGCAGCAAAGCAGAAGCAGCTGATCAGGTATCTGCTATCTGATTTTCTGTCATAGTTGGAGGATTAGATACAGTTGTTATAAAATGTGAATGCTCTCCTTCTGCTTTTTTTTAATATTTTTTTTTCTTAATTAAATTCCTTTTAGGTAGATTTAATTATAATATTTAGGTTCATAGACACGCCTTCCCTGACATAGTAATCATTGTCCATAAAGCCAGGGCAGGATTTGGTACTGTAGGACTCAGACTTTATCTCTGTTGTTAGTTGTTTTTTGTTCATTTGTTTGTTTTTTAATAGGGACTATTGGCCATTAAACCTCTGAAGAGGTATTACCACTTTGGAATAAATAATATCTTTTAATATCTGGCCTCATAGGCCTATTCACACTCTAGCCTTTTGTCAGTGATATTAAATCCTTACTGAAATATATCACATGTGCCATTTTATCTGTTACTTCTATAATTCTGTCTCTGTAACAGAACAAGCAATCAATTGTTCAGGTAACATCAATTCTTTGTACACCTGATCTACTTACTACTTGCAAAATCATTATTCTCTCTTGCAAGCCTTTTCCTATCCATCCTCTCTTTTTCTGCCCTTTTTAAATATTGTTTCTTGAATTATGAGAACAAACCTTCAGGAAATGCTAGAGCTGCAGTTATTATGAGAGAGTAGTAGCATGTTTGATTTTCGTTGCTGCTTTTTAACTTTCTAGGAGATTGGAAGAAAAAAATGATTGGAACTTTAAAGATCTTAATGATGGATTTTAGCACAACCAAACAACATGACTGGAATTAAGTGACAGCTGACACTAGAGGTAATAATTGCAGAAAAGAAACCCAGACTGTAGTGTGCCTGTAAGCTGAACGGCCTGTTGCTGCTAGTAGTGGTTTTCCCAAGGCAGAAGGCTGAGGTGCAGCCTCCTGATTTGGAGCTGCCCTCCTGATTTGGAGCTGCCCTCCTGATTTGGAGCTGCCCTCCTGATTTGGAGCTGCCCTCCTGATTTGGAGCTGCTCTGCTTGTCAGCCTGCAAGCAGCACAACTTGATACATTTTCTCAGTGCCACAGGTTGTGGCAGGCTAATGCCCTACCCTTTCACAGTTCTACCCTTGGCAGTTGCCTTCATCAGGATCCTTACCAACAAGGCTGCCTGCAGCCATTTGTAGAAGAAATCTGGGGCTGGTGAGGAAGTGCTTGCAGCTCATTTGCAGACAGAGGTAAGCTCATGCTAACTGCACTTCAGACTTACCTTCCAAACCAGAGCAAACTTGTAGCCACACTCAGCATTATGCCAAACCCAAGGTGATATGCCCTGTTGGGAGGGCTTAATGTCATGCCAGCATGGTGATCTGGACCATGGAGTGCAAGCAAAAAGAGTTTGAGTTCTTGCATGAGGCTGTGTAGAGGCATATCCTTCAGTCCAGGTACCGCTTTAAAACAGTCTAAGTCAGTAAAGGGACCAGAATGGAGGTGAAAATTTTTCTTGGTACACCTCCAAGTTTTGTACTGTTTCTGTTGCTAACTAAACTGTTGCACAATGAGAACGCATTGCATTTGCTACAGCTGTGTGGGCGTTAAGAGTTGAAGAATAAGCTCTGAAAGAGCCTCATGGTGTTATTGCCAGCTTTTGAGGAAAGCTAACAAAAACAACAGCTGGGGCTGGCAAGGAAAGAAAATCTAAAATCTAGTATGGAATAACACTGGAAACAAAAGGTAAAAGTATTTTTTTTAAAGACGATTTGCAACATTTTTCTGACAGAGAAAATCTTCAGCATTACAGCATTTCCAGTGTCAGCTATGGGTAGAAGATGGCTTCCAGTCTACACCAGTCAGCACATTACCATATTGTTGCAGTTGGTGTGAATGAACTTTTGGTGTGAAACAGGCTTCAACTTAGCCAAGCACAACATATTCAACCTTGAATGATGATTCACTAGAAATGCATAGAAATAAATGATGTGATTGTGTTTCCCTGTTGGAAACTCATACACTTGCGTACCTGATCAGCTCATAATTTTCATGTAGGAAACTTATCTGTGCAGGAACTCTATGGAAACAAGATGTAAAAAAGCTGTCTCTTGTACTCACAGCCTGACTCCAGAAAACTGTGGATTGCTTGCCCCAGAAATATGTGCGTCAGTTGGCACAGAATGTCTTTTAAAAACTCTCACAGAATAGTAAAGAATAAATAATAAGTGATAATAGCATATAACACAAATCTTTAGATCTCAAAATGCTTTGTGTAGCTATCTTCATGACACTGGGACAAAGAGAGGTGGAGTAATTTACTCTGTATCATGCAGTAGATCATTAGCAAGGCTAGGAATAGTAGCAGGGTATCTTGAGATCAAATCCACTGCCCTATCCCCTGTTCCCATAGTGGCTTCAGCTACTGGCAGCTAAAGAATGCAGGGAGATAAAGCACTGACAGTCCTAAGCCAGAGTTACTCAAATGTAGCTCACTTGTTTTGTATGTGCAGTCTAGAGAAAAGGTTGCTTATTCCAAATTCCAAGTTATTCTAGTTGAGCCTTTATTCTTATTTTGATTGTTTCACTTACTTTCAAGTGAGCTTGACAAAAAAATACAAAGCTGAAACTGGCATTCAAAAAGTTTTCCCTCTTTAAAATTTCATACAAATCAAACCAGTTGGAAAAGTTTGTGTGCTTGTGTATGTAAACGAATATGTCTTAATGACAAATATGACTTTGTGTTACAGAATCTAGGAGGCAGGCACTGTTGAACAGTCATTGCTGTTTCCATAAGTCTATTTTTACAAAATAATTACCAAATAGTACAAATATATTCTCTAGAGCAGACTACACTTACAGAGAAGGACAGTTAAATTTTATTTGCATGGTTAAATTTGGTTTACTCAATGGCTCTAAAGAAAATTATATTGATGAATGTTGCACAAATGAATAAAAACATATACATAGGACAGTGGAAAAGTTCTGGAGGTCTTCTGTACAGTTCACATAAGACCGACAGTCTTATGTAGAAGTGCTAATAGAGCCATTGTCCCCATACAGCTTTATTAAAACCACCCTAGAGATATAAAGAAGCAGACTGTGACCATGAGTAGATAACTAACTGTAATAGTAACAGGAAATGTCACTAAATGTCATTAAAGCCAGATATAACCTAAATGATGGCAGTATGTTTAGTATAATGGAAGGGTAGAATGAGAATATGGCATTTCCTTTAAGGACAGCAGCAGATTCAGACCAGTAAATTAATTCAGCGGTAATGGCCAGCCAAGCAGGAAAGTAACTGGTTGTACTGCCAGAAAAACTTTAGATTCATAGCAAGCCTACAAACATAAAACCTTTAAAGGAATAGCAAAGCAATCACTTTTATGAGGTGCAACAAGAGGTTGAAGTGTGAATTTCTAGAAAAGCATTCTCATGAAGCTGGTTTCTTTCAGTTTCACAGCAGCTAGATAGCTAAGATTTCTAGCAAATAGAGTGAATTTTAATTTCTTGAGAAGAGCCACAGAAAATCCAGTATTTCTGTGAATCCCATGGAAGTCTTCTATTTCAAGTGGAAAGTCATGAAATAAATTTTATTCCAGAAATTCATTTATCCCACTGAGTTTACTCTGTCTAAATAGAAAAATCAAGACCAACAAGCAAGGTTTAAAGACCACTGTCTGTACCACAACTTTACAACAGAAGACTTACATTTGAAATGAATGAAGAGAAAGATGCCTTTGCCATTAGGGAATTTAGTTTGATATGGGTTTGGTTTTCATTTAGTTAGTTGGTTGGTTTGTTTAAAACTTTAAAACTTTTGATAAAGGGGTACTGCTTCTGGATAAAGAGATGTGACAAACAAATACAGTAAAGAACAAACAGAATGAAAATATAAAAAGCAATTTAGCAATGGGGAGGCTTTTTAATACTTATGCTATTTGCTGCTAATCATCAAATGATAAATAAATAGACTTGCAAATGTCTTTAAAATAGCTTAGCATTTATCGGGGATAATAACAAAAAGAAATTACCACAATTCACAATTCCCTAGCTTAAATTTACTTTTCAGTGGTCATGCTGATATTAGAAAAAACAGGACTGTTTTTCCAAACTACAGTATGAAATGATGGGCCAAATGTTTTTTTTGGAGCAGCTCTGCTGAAATCAGTGACACAACACCAGGAATTACATTAGTTTCATATATTCAGCCTTTGTAGGGACAGTAAATTAACCCTGTGAACTGATGCACAATACAGCAGGACTTAAGCCATTTAATCAATTCTTTCAAAAAGACAGAAATTGAAAACTGTGAGGAAATTAGAAATGTGTCAGGTGTTTGGTGTGCAGTAGTAGCTATGTTAGGTGTTAGTGTTTAAATTATTGATCTCCAGTGAATGTTAAAAAGCTGAAGTTAGACAAAGAAATTAAAATAAATAAGAAAAATCAAAATTATGTTTTCAAAATCCTCATCTATTTACATATTCTGGGCTGTACCATCATGGTACAGGACATAGCTACATCACATACCTTCCCTCCGCAAGGTCTGTAGAACTCCCAGTGACGTTAATAAGAGTGTGAACAAGCATCGTGTCAGCAGGTGAGACCATTTCTAAGAGAGAATATGTGATTCCCCCTCAACCCCTGAAAAGTGTTTGGCAACTGGGATTGCAAAGCTTTGATGCTTTTTTACATAGAATGTTACTTTATCTCCTCACTCTGTAAAATTAGTCATAACTATTACACTTTCAATAAAAAATTATATATAACAGGCAGGAAAAAGTAACCACTTTCAGGTATTTGCACCCCAATTTAGAATAAATGCTAGCTTCTGAGATAAGCAGAGCAATTGCTCATCTTTTGAGATGCAAAGGAAGGATGTTGGGGATAGGCGGTTGATATTCTGGAGGAGTTCTGCTGTAATGCTTTTCAGAGGGAGGTGGGATGGCAAACAATATCCCAAATTCTTAACAGAAGATACTTAGCAGTAAATGTGTGGCTCTGGATATTGAGGGATCGTCTTTATTGTCATGTTTCTTTGAGGGATCGTCTCTATTGTCATGTTTCTTAAACAGAAGACACTGGGAAATTATCCCCCTTCCAAAACATACATTTTTCAGGGAATAAATGGAAGCAGAAATGAATGCCTAAACTAGGGGACCTTGGATCAATGGTAACCAGAATATGGACATGAAAATTGCAACGCCTCTCAATTACTGTGACCTTGTCATTTGCCTAGACTGCTATACATATAGACAAGCATCATCCTTGGACAGATCCTACTTTGAGAGCCTATAATTGCAATGATACAGGAAAACCCAGTGGATTTAAAACAACAGAGCTTATTCATGGTTTCTGCAGTCTTTGTTGGAAGTGTTGTGGTAGTAATCTCTTTTTTTTAGAGATTTATTGAAAAAGAATGGTCTCTCTGTACCAAGAAGAAACCAAGAATATAGCTTCATATAGAGAATCACATGGACAGCAGCTTTGCTGTAGTACATCAGGGAAACTCATTCAAGGAGACTTTCTATGGAGGTCATATTAAATAATTATTGTTCATACATTCCTTGTATATGACAAATCTTTGGAAGTAACCTCCTGAAATTCAGTAATTCAGAGCCCTGTCCATCTACTGGACACAGTAGTTATTGCCATTCTAAGGTAAAGGGTAAAAGAAGGTACTAAATTTGTTATGACTAATTTAGGTACCTTAAGACATGAAGGTATAAGGGTGAAGCATTTGGTTTTGGGTGGGATGTCTAAAAACCTAGTAGAAGAAAAAGTCATCCTTAAACAGGATTCTCCCAGTCAGCAGGGAAGGTACAGGGTCACTCCACAGATTTGTTTTTGTCATAACCCACAAAAATTAGACATGGATTTTATTTGACTGAATATGGAGCTAATAAACAGTAGGTACCCACAGGCATCAAAACTTTCCAATCCTGATGATGGGCATTGTCAACTCTAGGGCATCTCTGAATGTTGACAGATATCCAGGCTAAAGACAGTGAAGCTTCAGATGAGAGATGGGCTGCTATCATCACTGATTAGGCTCCCTTTGGGCATATCAAGGCAAATGAAATTAGGTGTCACAAGAAGATTCAAAACAGGTGAGAAGGCATCTAATCCATTTAGATACCTGCAGGATTAGCTCGTGACAAGTCATAAGCAATCCAATCCTTGTCTAGAGTCTAGTGGAGTTTGAGGCAACAAGGTCCCAAAGTAGGTGGGGTTAGTCAGAGTGGTCTGGGTAGAACTGACTTTAGACATTATGAGTATCATGAAGATTTGTTATGAATCACTGCAAATGTTGTAAATGCCAGCTTTCCACAGAGCATATTATTTTCAGGAGCTCTAAAGTGGATCCTTTAGGGCTTATTTAATATTATACTTTAGATTAAAAGACAAAGACAAACAAAAGAATCCCTTTTTGTCACCTAAATAATGTAGTTTTCTTTTAAAAATGAGTATTTGTCATTCGTCTTAGTGTTTTTCCCCTCCTAAGATGCTGTATATAAATATAATTGTTGAGACGGCTAGTTCTAATTATTCAGCTGCCTTTAAAAATACAGACCTTAGGTCACAGGCTAGTTTCATTTAACCACTGATGTGTTAAGCGTAAAAGCAAAACAGCTTTGTAAATGACAGTCACCCCTTTTCTATTGTAGTGTCACTGACCCATGTCTGGTTATAGAGCACATTTGCCACAGTAGTTTGAAAGGTCAAGAACAATTTTTTGCTTCACAAAAACAAGTCACTAGACAAGACAGAGTTTAGATACACAGATAACAAAAGCAGCCATTAGCAGTTCCTTCCATCAAGGTGGCTTTAAATCGTTATGTTTACTTTCATGTTTGTCTTTACAGGTTTGTATACCTATTGGTTAAAAAAAGGTCAACATTAATCCAGTCTTATTACAGAGAGATACCAGAAATGACAACACTTTCCAGCATTTAGCAAAAGAAATAACTAGAATTATGTAAATATGCCATTAATACCTGTATATTAATATTGAACTTTTTGAAAAAGACTATTCTGCAAACCTACAAGAATGCATTTACACGTAGCTTAGATTCACTTTGTAACACAGTACTTGGCCAGTTTAATATGCTTTTCATCAATGAGTTCACCTATTTGCATGTTCCTCATATCATTATACCATAAATAAACTAAAGAGCATAAGAAGACAAGAAGTCTATGCATTATATCTTTCATGACAGAAATCTTTGAGCAGAAAATTATTTCCTTCCCAATTGATAGAATCTAAGGCTATGGTCAAAAGTTTACTCCTGTAGAACAGAATGGCAGTTTTCTTTGAGGAACTGAGAGGACGCAGAATGTTAACTGATGTTTGCATACCCCATGACTTTGAGAAAAAAACATCCATTGCTATCAGTTTTCAAGCAAGCAAATCACTCACATATTTAATGTGAGTGACACACATAGTGCCATAAAAATTCCCTCCTGCCTAGAGACAACAACGTATTTAAAAGCTTTTCTAATAGTAGAGAGGAATCAAATTGAACCATTTCACCTCTCATATATCTTGAGAGGCAATACAGACATTCATTTGCCTGTACCATTACACTTAGCTTTTTTTTTTTTTAAATGTCCACCCAAGGATTTCATTATTCAAAAAATTCACCATTATTTCCTTTTTCAGCCCAAGAATGGTAAAATTTTTTGAAAAACAGTAGTCTGAATCACTTATGTTTCAGTAGCACTGGGAGAAGGGATAAGAAAATCTTAGAGAGGGCTAAATATTTTCTTTTTTTAATGTACCCTTGTTTTCTGCATGCACTATTCTGTAGCATTCTTAGCTACATGCTGTGCCAAGGAACAATAATTCACTGGAATGGAGCACAGTCAGTCAAATTTTATGAGAACTTTCAATGTTTGAAGTGATAGGAGCCACAATTTTGGTGGTTTTGGTGAGGTTTGCCTTGTCTTGTTTTGGTTTTATTAGGTTTGGTTTGGTTTGATTTTTTTACAGGGCCTATTTAAAGGACAAGACTAGCTTCAGCATGAATGGACTTCTGTTTTAAGTCATATACACGCCCAAGTATTCCACTGAATTGGGTCATTTCTCTGCTTTGGCAAGAATTAACAATGAGTTGGAGACTTAATTTGGATTATTTTTCAAAGTTTGGTAGGTTAAAAACAAACAAAGAAGCCTAGCTTTTCTGTATGCTGAAGTACCAAACATCAATATTGCAATTTACACTCCAGATGGATAGATCACGATGAGATAATTTACATTACTTTTGGACCCTTTTTAATGGTGAAGAATTTTGCTACTCTCTAGTTGTTTTTTCTCTTGTGTCATTCACAGGCTAGTTTGAGACCTTAATATCAGTGGGGTCGTCTTCACTTTACAGTAACATCTGTAGAATCAGGACAAAACCTAAGGCAGTCTTCTCTGCTTCCCTCACATGAATTAATCAAAACAACTGTGATATGAAAAGTGCTGTGTTGTTTTTCCCTTTTTTTTCCTCTACAGCTGCATGTAGTTACAGCAGCTTGTTAGTGGACCTTAGGGATCTGAATGCTGCGTACCAGAGCTGGTTCATGCCAATTGTTATGTTGAGTGATGAAAATGCCTTGTATCTTTTCATTTGTGCATATGAACAGCAGGTGAATGATATAGTTTATGATTTCCAATTATAAATCAAACAGACTGAATTCTCAGTTCTCTTAATAAGGTCTGTAAAAGCAGTGAAGTGTGAGGAGACTACTGTTTCTTGAGAAAAAGAGTTTGAGATTAGAGTTTATTGATGTGTGTTTTTTCCCCCACCTCCCTGTCATAGTTAGCTTTTAAGACCAAAATTGAAAAACAATTAGAGAAGGAACTGAATGGAAAGCAATCAAACCACCTAACTATTGAGACTGTATTTAGGGATATAAACCATAGGTCCAGCACCAGTACCTTCAGGTGATTTAGTAATATGAGGTTGGCTTTGTGAATAACTGGTTTTATTTAGATGGACTTTCAAGCCAAATGAAATTGAATTATGACAATGCTTTCAGTTTGAGGGTAGAGTGGGGAAGGGGAATACCGGACTAGAGGCCTCCTGAAGTGTCTTCTGATATAAATCACTCTGTCAACTTATAATTCTATTCTACAAGTTCATGATTCATGTTTCTCCCATGTTTTAGGTTTGGGGGAGTCACTGGGAAGGGGGAACTTATTCTAGTCATGTGTTAGTCTGAACATATATGGTAATTACTTCTGCTGATATAGTATCTTATTCTTCTTGTCCATGCAATTTTGTCTAGTAAGTGCTATGAGAATTGTCATGGAGTGGGTGTAAGTCGTATTATATTGGGTTTCTTATGCGTATGCATCTAAGCTATTTTTAGAAGGTTTTGCTAATCCTATTGACAAGGGATCAGCAAGGGCCAATTTTAATTTAGCTCTGTTGTCACCGACAAGAACGAGAAAAAAAGAACAATATTCAACTTCTACTTTTACCTAGTTTTTCAGAGTTATATAATTTGGAGATGTACTTTCCCTGACTGTAAAAGAGTCACATACTAATGAGGTCCCAAGATAGATCTACCACGAGAAGTATACAGTAGTAGAATACTGTGCTTCATTATTTCTTATAGATATCTGTGGTGCATTATGCAGATTCAAAAAGAGATGTGCAGATTTTTGAACGAAGTAGCACAAGACTGATTGTCTTCCCCTTTGAGTAGTCTTTTGTTTACATAATACTAGATGTACAGAAGAGCTCAAAAGTCAAAATTGAGTAGGAAAATATCTTTAAAAGATGTGATGCCACTCAAAAAACCCAAAAATTATAGGAAGAGTTTAATAAAATCCTGAAATTTGAAAGTCTTATCTGCTCACTGAATTTTTAACAGACTTGCTTAAAGCAGTGAAATTGCACATCACAAAATACATTTTTTTATAACAGGGAGTTAGTAACACACTGTAAATGTTCTGTCAACTTTTAAAACTGCATAATTAATACCATCTGGTGTTTCAGAAAAGACTAATCTGATTTAGGAGGAACTACAAAAATCACAGGTCAGTGTCAAGAAAGTGTATTTCTAGGCTACCGAAAACATAAATATAATACCAAACTTTCCAGCTTACTATGTGAGTGTTATGCATATAATTACGTGTTTGCTTGTTTAAAAAGTTCTTATTACATTGGAATATCAGAAATTGTTCTGAAAATTACACTTCTTATTTATTTTTAAGCATAGTCATATTATTTTCTTGATCCTTTTCCAGTTATTTGAGTCTAGTTTAACTTAGATAATATTTTTGTCCATCAGGTTTCCCTCTGTATGTGTCTAGAAATATGCATTGTTATGCAGCATGAAGATCTTTTTTTAAGGAGATCCATGGTTACACTGACTCCACTGCCTGAACTTTACGGCGCTTGTGCAAAGGCTAACCGATTGCTCTGCAAATTTGATTCAGTGATTCCAGTTCCAGATGTAATAACTTCTGCTATTCTGTTGCTTATATTCATAATTAGACTTCAAAACTCATGTGGGTTATTATCCTGAGTCTGTGAATAACTGCTCTGATGAAATTGTAGAGAAAAACCTCAAGTGAATTGGGAAATGGCCCTGTCTCATGCTGTGGTAATCCAGTGGTGATAGTCAGCTCTGCCTTCACTCTCCACTCACACTAGTGACTTTCAGATGATCAGCAGCTGGATGAAAGCAATCTGAATGAAGCTACATACAATATAGGGTCAAAATTGTGTCCTTTAGTCATATTAGTAGCTAATCACTCCACATCACCACAGTCAGAGGTTGGGAAGCATGGAGAGAAGTGATGTTTTGGACCCCCTTCCAGGTAATGTGTATATCATCTACACCCATTCAGAGTTTGATAAAACTATCAGATCAGAAAGATTATCTTTAGAAACTCTTTGTACAGGTCTATATGACTGTGTACTTTGCAAAAAAGTAGCCTTCAGGATCACAGCAACATTTAGAGAAGCCCCAAGGCCCTGTACGTTGATACTGTCCCACTCTAACTAGTTGTACCTTACACATCATTAGACAGACTTGCCATCACCTGCTTTTGATAATGTCAGTCCAGATTCCCAGTCAGATATCCCACTAGAAATCTAGGTTGTTCATCTTACAAAGAGCAGGGAGAATGGGTCCTACTTTTGGAGACACCTACAGGGCCCAGGGGATGAGACTAGTGCAGTGCAGGCTTGATTCAGACAAATCTGACAAGTCTAATTCCCCAGATATGTCAAAGAGCTGGAAAGCAGACAGTGGTAAACAAATGCAGGTCTGTAACTGGGAATGGCAAAAAGGCAAGTGCCAGGTGTTTTCTAGACATGGTGCTCATTTTTACCTTTGTAATCAAATTTATGTTTTCTGATTTTGGAAGAAAATATTGAGTGCTCATATACCAGGTGGGAGGGAAAAGTGTTGTCAAAAGAAAGATGTAAAATGTGGGCACATGTTCACTGAATTTTCCATGGAAAACATAATGCAGCTGAGGAAAACTCTTCCAGCTACTCTGGTACAAAAGTAAGTAAGGTTTGATGCCACACTCTTCAATGTTATGTTATCAAAACCGCTGGAAGGTGAGCTCAAAGAGGGCAGAGACAGTCCCTTTCACGACAGGACAGAAACTTGAGAGTAACAAAGAAAAATGAAAAGGACAATGGTTCTTTTTTACCTACATTTGCTGTTTGGTTTTATTTTCCCTTTTATTTTTTTGTGTTTTGTTTTTAACTCACCATATTTACTCATTTTGAAGTGGCTTCAAATACATTGATTTACTTTAAAGCATCAAATAATATCTGATTTTTTATGTGTAGTTACCATTTGGGGGGTGATGGGAGCAAGATTTAATTAATATTGTCTATTTTCAGGATTCAGATGAGCTATAATTTATTTCTACTCATGAAATTGTTATATTCCTTATAATATCCATGGGAAATATTATTACTGTATTTGCTGAAACATTTGTAATATGTCTGAAGAAAAAAAAACACATCAGGTTTCTACTGAAGAGCCTGTTCCTTGATATACAACAGTAGCTATGCTTGAGTGACCTAGGTAATGATGAATTCAAGGGAAAATTCTCCATATCCCCCAAAATAACTGCTAAACAAATATGTGCCTACAGGCTTTTCATCACACCTCCCTTGAAAATGGAACAAATGGTTTTGCATTTGAACAGAAATTCCTCATTGCTCTGCTGCTCTTATCCAAGATATTGCTTCTATACTTGAGCAGACACCGAAAATCTTTGAAAATCCTTAGGGACAAAAAGGCACATTTTAATGGGTGAACTTCTTTACCTTTTGTTGCACTTTTCTTCTGTGTATATTATGAAGTACATCACAGCATATATAGAAAACAAGTACCGTATTTTGATTATGGGCATCTACAAGAAATGTTGATATTTGGGCTGTTTTGTTGACAAGCAATGGGAAATATGATTTTGAACAATAAGTTCCCTTGCAAGACTAGGATTTCTAAACACCATTTAAGTAGCTGCTTCCGTTGAATTACACTGCCATTCATCACCTCCACTAATTTAAGGAAAATGCTGTCAATATGATAAAAAAAATTGTTTCTATTGAATTAATGTGAGTGTGTATTGGGTTTTCTGTGAGGGGTTTTTTGGTTGTATCTTTGGTAACGAGGGAAGGGCTATGGAGATAGCCCTTTAAGAAGCTACCCGAAAAGCTCCCCCTCTTCCTTTGTCAGACCCATCTCTGACCAGGGCCAAGCCAATCGGTGCCCCTGTGAATTCATGTATTTAAGGGGGGTGCAGGGTATGCTTCTTTCTCTCTCTGGCACTGGCCCTGATCAGCACGGCCCCAGATGCGGGTGGCATGGCCCTGGCCCCGCCTGGCTGGGCTCGGCCAGCCCCGACTGCAACTTAAACTTAAGCTTATCCCCGCTGCAGCTCCATCCCATAAAAGAGAGAGAGAGAGAACTCCAGAACCATCAGAAGAGATCTGCAGCGGAGAAAGGAATGGGGCCTGAGGAGAACAACTTTGAAGAACACCAAGGTCGGTTGAAGGAAAGAAAGGAGAGGGAGGAGGAGGAAAATGCAGAGCTCAGGTTTCCCTTTTGCAACGCGTGGTGAGAGCTGGGTCGACTGGCCTGCAGCCCGTAGAGCTCAGCGGTGGGGCAGAGCCACATCAGCAGGTGGCTGCCCCTAAGGAAGCCGTGACTCTGGGCAGTGTGTGCTGGAGTAATTCGTGTGTGAGAGAAACTCCAGCTGTGGCCAAACCCACATTGGACTTTTGAGGACTTTTTCTCCTATGGAAAGGAGGCCACATGGAATCAGAGAGAAACTGGGCTGACACTTCCTACTCCTGAGGAGCACATAGCGCAAAACCCACTGCAGCCCCCACTCCCATCCCCCTGCACCTCAAGGCAAAGACGGGGTGTAGGGGGAGGTGAAGAAACCGGGAAGAAAAGCTGAGCCCCGGAAGAAGGGAGGGGTGGGGGGAAAGTTTTTTGACTTTAATATCTAGTTGTATCTCCCATTGTTCTACTCTGACGTTGGTAACAAATTAAAATTGTTGTTGGGTTTTTTCTTATTCCTTATGATGAGTCTGTCTTTTGCCTGTGACCTTTTTAAGTGGTGAGAAGCCCTCCCAGTCCTTATTTTTACTTTTTGGTCATTGTGGTGCTCAGTTATGCACGGGGCCTAAACCACGACAGGGTGCTTGGTTACTAATATGATATGACTGTATTAGGGAAATGTTTAAAATAGCACGATAGATTAACAAGGAAACATTTAATAAAGATTTCTTATAATTTTTCAGTCTTTCCAAACCTTGTGAGAAAGGAATGGACATACGTGTTATGAAGAGACCCAGTGCTTAAACCTGCTGAATGTCATCTTTTTACTACTTACCTTGACACTTTCTTTAAGGATGTCAGTACTTCATAGTATTCAAAGGATTCTAATAGACCTAGAGTCCACCTTCGACCAAGTGGATAAGCTAAGACATATGACAGGCCTTTTCTTGACTTTCTCTTTTGTCTTAAATAGAATGTGAAGAATTACACTGGCATCCTTTGTTCTGTGCTTTAAGATTTCCTTTTAGTAATACTGAACTTAAGCCATGCGTTAATCATAAACAGCAACATTTTATCTTCCTGTAAGTAAAGGTACTCTAACCCCACCCTAAATAATGAAATCCTGATTGCTTCAGTAGCCTTAGGCAACTCACATATGGCCTTTCAGAAGTTGCATTTACACTTTCCATTGGCTTGAGGAGCTAATGTAATATTTGAGTACTAGCATCTCTGCAATTCAGGCTGTCACCTTAAGTTGAGCCTTACGCTCAGTTTCTTTAGCTGTAAAGTAGTTGAAACAATACTTATATCTGTCCAGGCTGATTTAAGAATTAATAACTTAATGGCTAGAAATAAATTTCAGTATGAAAAGCATTTAAATTAATAAGGCAAACTATTTTTAAAAGGTAAAATCATAACTTCCTGAGAATATTTGAACAGTGTGAAGTAACATAGCTACTACAGCATGAAAAGCAGAGTAATGTAGTTAATTGTCCATGGAAGAGCTTTACCTTTCTTTTGTGCCTACACATGCATAGTGTATCAGTCAAGTCAATGAAGACGTACTAAAATTCCAGCTGTAGAACACTGACTATGCATTCGATGTCAGGCATACTAATACTAGTCATGATGTAGCAAATAAAGTCTTTCTAGCATTACATCCGTTAAAACTCCATAAATCAGAGTTTATAATAGGAAATAACAAGTCTAAACAGTGTTTTAGCCTAATGAAGGGAAAACAATTATACTGGAAACAGTGTAATTCACAAAAGATGTAAGGTAACAAGGAAAATCGTCATTTTCTTATCAATATCCTGAAAAAAATACTATGTTTTCTACAAGTTCAATACTTATTATTTATAGTTAATTTAGAAGACTGCCTTTCTGCCCTCACAAACATTGTGGCTTTTGATGGGAAATATTATCCTGGGTCTTTATTGGCTAAATGAAAAAAAAAAAAAAAGTAGGCAGGTCACTTAAGAGGGCAAAAGTGTAAAAGCAGAAACTGCAAATACAATATAACACCTCTGTAAGAATTTGAATTCTACTTTAAAATTAGTGTTTGAAGATATGTATGTTTTTAAAATTCCTCCTACTGAGCAGTTTTTAAAATACCTAGAGAAGAATTATAGTCTTTCTTATCAATGCAATCTACCTTTTTATTGTTTCATGACATATATGCACATATTAAAACTTTATTCCACTCTGAAGCATTTTTACACTCTTGATAGTCCATATCATGTCTATGAATTCTCTCCGGCACTTTTCCCATTGTTAAAGTCACCAGGGAACTATATGCTTTAAAGTTAGTTTTAAATATTTGTTATGCTTTACTCAATGATTTGTAGTTTTAGTAAGTGAATGTCAAGGGAAAAGCAGTATTTAACCAATACATTTATCCTTGAATTATTAATCTTCCAAGAAAATAACAGTGCTGAAGAATTCATGTATGTGCATTACCAGCAAGGTATATGCTTCATTCCATGTGCTTTGCAAATGATTCATTAGAGTCTTAGCAAAATGCTTCCTTTCACAACACTGAAGTATGAAGATGTTCGAGATATTTGTGAACAACTGATAATCAGCTGCTTCCCAACAAGCTTATCAAGGCTCTAACACTGTTTCTTCTCTTCTGGTGCTTGTTCACTACTGTACTACATTTATTTCAGTAGTATTTGCCAGTTAAAGCTGGACAGCTGCAAAATGTGTTCAAGGAAGGAATACCCACTGCAGTGTTTCAAAAAATTAAATAACCAGGACACCTCAGTAGAAAATGAGAAAAAGAGAACAGTGCTTAAATGCGCTTGTTCCTCTGTTTAGTGCCACTCTGAGAGCTTTAAAAAGTCTTGGTAACACTTAAAGGCAGAATGATCCTGGAAGTGTTTTACAACACTACTGATATTTAATTAGCCTCAAATCTGTGCTAGAAAGGCATATTTGTATACCCAGAACACTACTCTATCCAAGACTATGCATATTAGTGTTTATAACATAATTTCATTTCTCAGTGGTACATATTATGGAGTGCTGTGTTTGAGGCAGGGGGAAAGCAATCAACTGTAACAGACTCTGGTGAAAACAGAGAGTAAAAATGTCATTCAAGGACAGATACTAGAAATGTTAAGATGACACTGCACCATTGCTGTTGTTTCAAATATGGTTGTTAAGATTTTAATATTCATATTATATGCACATGTCAACAGTCTGGGTGTATCTGATGCCTTAATGTATGTCTACTTTTGAGACAGAGAGATGCAAGTACTATAACAGTGGAAGTGTGCATTACCTGCCTGCTGAACAAATTCACATAGTAACATGTTGAGAGGAACAAAGGGCCAGTTGTAATCGAGCAAACTTCTACTTCCAAAATAGGAAGGATTTTTAATATTTAAAAAAAAAGCAAACACAGAGACAGTGGAATAGCCTGTTCTTTGCACTTTCATTTTTCAGATTAAGAATCAGGAATATGAGCTATCTTAGTTGTTTGATATTGGTGCTGGGAGGAATAGTCTAGTGGGTTATGCTCCTGACCTGTATCACTGAGACTGGAAATTACAGCAGCTACATATTCAGTTCATAGTCAGGCATTTCCTCACCCCTTGGGACAGTTTACACTAATGCAATCTCCATGCAAACAGCTGGTTTGTACTGTGTCAATCTGGTTTGGTAAATTGGTGTTCATTCCTGATAGAATCTCTACATTTTTCTGTGGCTCTTATGGTCATCCAAAAATGCATGAAGGGATCCAACAAGAAGAAAGAGAAAATATTTGAAGTGTGGAACTCCATTCTGGAATGGCATCAGGGCAATTAGAAAACCAGTCATATGGTTTAATATCAGATAGTCCAGCAAGGAGCAAGGAGTTAGACTCGGTGATTCTTATGGGTCCCTTCCAACTTGAGATATTCTATGATTCTTGAGTCTACGATTTCTACAAAGACGTGCAACATGGCTGTGGACAATAATTGAATGATAGTCCAGAGTTAAACATGAGTGGATTCCCTGCATGAATATTTCTATCCTGCAACATCATGAATTGGGAATTTTTGCACCACTGACTCTGTCAGCTGTTTTCATATTTCTGAGTGTATGGGAAGGCAGGTCATTAGAAAAAAAAATAAAAAAAGAAAAGACAGAGGTTTTTTCTCCTGTCAAAATTGTCAACTTTTTTTTTTTAGATTCTAGTAACTGCTGTCCTTCTAGAAATATGTTGTAAAATAAAGAAAATAAATATTAATTTGGATCAAAATAATGCAAGGAAGGATTTTTCTCTAGTCTTCTGTTCCTCCAACTCAAAATGCTAAACAAAGATTTTTTTTCTCCTTTAAAGTTAGATTTAATTGGGAAAAGGGAGGAAGGAGCATGTCTTATAAAAAATTATTCCTCCAGAATATGCTTTGCCTAATTTCAGCTGGGTAACAGACTTTGCTTTACATGTTAAATAACCTGGGAATATTTATTACTTCAAGCAAGGAGTTAATGTATGATCTTAATTATAAAATGCTCTTAGATAAAACCTGTCAAGCTCTCAATAAATGGATGCAACTCCCAATGTCTCTGATTAACAGAGTAAATATAATTAAAATTACTATAGTCCCTAAATTTAATCATCTATTAATGAACATTCCTTTACATCTTCCAATATAATTTTTTAAAGAACTCAGCACATCTATTAAGTGTTCCTCTGGCTATATAAGGGTCCAGAATAGGCATAAAAGCCTTGACTTTACTTCTTAAAAGCTAAATTAGTTTCATCAGACTTTGCCTATACTGGATTCAAGACTACAAAAAAATATGTACAGACAGAATTCAACAAAGCTCCACCTAGATTGAGAATTGCAAAAACAGTGAATACTAATGTGAAGTACAGCTGGGGAAGTTATTCACCTTTTTCCTTTGCCACCAGAATTTCCCAACAAACTTTTGACCTTTGCTTATGCTACTAATGGACAAGAAACAAAAAACCTTGTGCAGTTCCTGTGACTGCAAAAGAAAGCTGCTAATTATGAACCAGTGCAGTATGATTAAGTAGGTAGGTCTTGGGGCACTTTGCAAGAGAAGGAAGATGCCTAATTCATTTCGAAGAGTTGATAAAAAAATGCACTGTGATGTTTCACAAATGGCCTTTTCAGAAGGAATATCCCATTCAGCACTTTCCATTGACTAGATTTTTGTCTTGGGATCAGAATCTGGCTTTAATTCCCCATCTCTTTGTAACTAGATTGCTTGAGGCTCTTGATTTGGTAAAACTATTTGCATGGTCTCAGTTAATGTTCCTGGCCCCCAGCCCTCCCTAGAATGATTCATTTCTGTGGATTCATCTATATAGTTGTACACACTGAACTCTAGAATAGACATTAAAGAAATTACATGTAGTAAAAGTGGCAAAGTACAGATATTTTGAAATTCATGTGCTATGCAAGTGTCAAATAATATTCACCATATTGTTAGATGGGTAGAAAAATAGGAACAATATCTTTTTGCACAATAAGTTGGAAGACCACAAGCTATAAGCACTGGGCTACCTGGCACAGCTCTTCCTGTTTGCCTTGTGTGTGAAGCTGCCTGTGTAATCAGCTTTCTTGCTCCCTGAAGAGGAAGATAAAAATATCAAGGTTTTCTTGGGCCTCTCTTCCAAGGAGAGCTATTTTCTGAGACAGAAAGTTCCTATCAGATTTCTCTTTACCATACTTGACACCTCTGCAGAATTTAACCTTGTGGGTGGGACCTACTTAAGGCTTTTTGAGGCCAGTCTGCAAAATGTTTATGTTGCTGTGCTCCTCAGTCTTCTGTGTGATAGTTCCCTTAGTAGTCCTCTTTGCACCATCCCTTACTGCAGCAGCAAGTTGCACACAGCATCCTTTCTCTCTATCAGTGAGTATGACAGACTGCTCAGGTACGTGAATTTTTCAGACTCTTTCTTT
>NW_010184562.1:0-7357 GCF_000695765.1 Mesitornis unicolor | reverse complement strand
CATGTGGCAGGAGGAATTTTGCCATGGTAGAACTATTCAGCATGTAAGTGCTGTTAGGATATCTGATCCAGCAGTGTGAAGACACTTTCTTCAGATCCCAGAGATACTAGTTCAAATCTTTTCTTTACAGTTTGCATAGCAGCTTGCCTTTGACCAGAAACCTAAGCTCAATGGGGCTCAGATGAAAATTTCCATGTTCAGCATCTAAATTCAATTTACTTATTACCAGTGAATTAAATTGCCTCCATGCCTGATGGCATTTTCCAGACTGTGCCTGGAATAATACATATTTGGAAATGTTGTACAGCTGTGACACTTAAGCTTTGGTGGGGCCAAAACATGGGCATTTCTCTGTATCTTCCAAGCAAGAGATGGACTAGTACCCATCCTTAAGGAACTCTTAATTGAGTTTGCACCACAAATGGTAGTAAGCCAGTATCCACATTTTATGAAATGCCTCAATATTTGGGTGCACACTCTACATATTAGAGCCCTATGACAAATCTCTCACTCTCCTGAAGCTTTCAAGCTGATGTGGATTTCAGCAGTTTCCTGCACGTAAGAGATATGTGCTATGCACGATGAGTACCATCGTACATAAATGCGTTAATGGTGGACCAGTGCTCATTGTGTTTTAGCTCCCCAACAGCAAAATGATGAAGCAAAATTTTGTTAACTTCTACGAGTATGATGAGGATACATCATATAAGCCTTAGAGGTGCACAGATGTTCAGACAATGCCAATATAATAAATCTAGAAAACTCAAGTTATTTTCTTGAAGATTTCTGTGACTGATGGATAAGTCAGTAATGCCCCTTTTTCAGATACATTTCTGCATTTAGATGAAAAGCTACTAATGTGGAGTTACATCAGTGGCATTCTCAGTATTATATCCCTGAACTATGAGGCACTTGCAAAAATATGTCTTTTTCAGCTGTATTACTTGCTTTTTCCTGTTTTTATGTCATTCTATTAAGTACTTCTATCTAAAAAAGGCACTTCCAGGAATTTCAGTAAGGTATTGGGAAGCCCAGTGTACTGGAGCTGAACTTTATTCCCAGAACTATAAGCAATCAGTCAGTGGCAAGGTTTCCTGGAATGATATCAAAAACCCTGCCTATAATGTCCAAGGGAAAGGTGTTAGTCCCTCTCCAGTGAATTGTATTCAAGTGTAGTTCACTGGGAAAGTGACAACAAATTGTTTAGAAACCCCACAGGCATAGATACATTACTAAACCTTAGACAACTAAAGAGATCCTAAATGATATAACTGAAGAACTGTAAAGCTTTCTGGTATGTCTACACATCTTCACAGTGGTAAAATTTGAGTACAGGGAAGGATGAAGTGAGAAAGAAGGTAAGGCTACTTCTGTTCATGAGGTCAGTCGAGAAAAATTTGAAATACACTTTTCCAAATATTTGTTAGGCATGAATTGATGGTAAATGAAGAGAGTAAGAAACTCAATCTTTTGGTTTTGTATCCACTTTTGTTGCAAATTTGAATGAACAGCTCAAACTTAAGTATTTTTATGGAATGAAATTTGCAACAAAAAGGATTTATTGAGGAACATAATAAAATTGATTCTGAAGAAAGGGAAGATATGTTGAGATAAAAAAATGAATATGAAATAATAAAAATGAAACAATATATTTTTACATAAGTGAAATGAAATGTTTTTCTACTAGTGATATGAATGAGAAAGTCAAAGGGCTTCCCTTTGATGCTGATATTTTGATCAATATGACACATTCCTGCATAACACTTTTGATTACGAGAAAACAGCACTTTTTGCAGGATTTTTTTTTTTAAATCCACCTTTGGCTTAAAAAACACCCCAACCATTTTCTGGAAATAATTATGAAAACTACTCTCTTTATCTAATTACTTCCTGGAAAAAATATTGCCTATGTATGTTAAAACCTAAACTAAGTCAACTTTGAAAAAGTTAAGGAAGATTCTTTACAAAAGCAATAAGCAAGAATATGCAAAGACATGACAGTGGAAGACAAAAAAGTGGATCCAAATTCCAGTAGCTTTAGAGGGGTTAATTTCTCAATCTTATTCTTAACCTTTTGACATACTTGTTCTATTTGACAGTAAGCTGTCAAAGGAGGGATTTTCATGCAAGTCATATTCATATTCACACAGGAACATGTCCAGGCAGGTCTTGAATGTCTCCAGAGAAGAAGATTCCACAACCTCTCTGAGCAGTCTGTTGCAGTGCTCTGTCACCCTTACAGTAAAAAAGTTTTTCCTTGTGTTCACATGGAACCTCCTATGCTCCAGCTTGCTCCCGTTGCCCTTTGTCCTATCCTAAGCTATGAGAGGCTTATCAAAATCTGAAGAGGTTGGCAAGGGAAGTGGTTGAATCACCATCCTTGGATGTATGTAAAAGCCATCCAGATATGGTGCTTGGGGATATGGTTTAGAAATGGGCATGATAGATTTAGTTAACAGTTGGACTTGATCTTAAAGGTCTTTTCCAACCATAACAATTCTATGATTCTATGATTCTTGACCATTATCAATAGATCAAAAAGTATATATTGAAGAATTGAATGTATCTCCATACTGTCTACTCTACTCAGAAAAGTCTTTAATTAATGCATTGTGGTTATGATAGCAGAATAAAGACTAATATAAAAGGAATAATTTTCCTTTTTCTCCTTTATGTTACAGCAAATGATCACTTTCTAAGAGATCTTCATCTCTAAATGTTTAAAAATACACTGTGATTTATGCCAAGTAGAACACAGTCTGAAGGATAAGAGATCTGTCACCTCTGTGATTGCCTTTGTTTTGCATAATATGATTAAAGAGATGCATGCCATAATAAAGATGGTGTGCAATGAGTCCACTAATTGTACTAGTTGCATTTATTTTCATTCTTTTACAGCACAAATTCTTTTTTGGATGTAGATTCTTAACACCTTCTTTACTGTGATGACTCTCACATGGCAGTATATAGTCATGCAGAATAAACACAATCTGTGCACCCGTTAGTTTCCTTCAGTTTTTTTCCCTTACAATTTCTAAAGGAAGTTACATTTTCACTGATAAGGTGTACCCTCAGATTCCCAGTTTTCTGCAGCTGGTAACAGTCTATAGGAGTAAAGTGTTATCCACATTAGAGGAAGGCCAAGTTAAGAATCACTTAAGCAAGGTAAGCATACAGAAGTCCATGGGATCACATAAGATGAATCCAAAGGTGCTGAGTTTATTGGTTGGTACAGTTGTGAGCCTATGTGTTATCATTTTCAAAAGTTTATAATGACTGGAAAATGTTCATAATAGGTAGAAAAAGGCAGTCATCAAGTTTATCCTGAAGAAAGGAAAGCAAGTAATGATCAGTCTATCTTCAGTCTCTTGGAATTTTAAGAAGAAAATCTTCCTAGAATCTGTGGCTAAGCACATGAGGGACAGGATAACTGGAAACAGCCAGCAAGACCAAGGGTAAGTCATACCTGACAAACCTGGTTTGCCTTCTCCCATGAAGTGACTAGCTCTGTGAATGAGGGAAAAGAAGTGAATGGGATTTACCTTAAATTTAGCAAGATTTTTGACACAATCTCTCATAGTATCTGTACAGCCAAACTGAAGACACACAGTTGGATAACTTCTATATCATCAAAGAATCACAGAATCAGTGAGTTTAGAAGGGACCTTTTAAAATCATCTAGTCCAACCTCCTAACTCAAGCATGGTCAACCAAAATAGGTTGCCTAGGACTGTGTCCAGTCGGTTTTTAATGTCTCCATGGTCGGACTCATGGAGACAACTTCTTCGGGCAACCTATTCCAGTGTTTGACCACTCTCACAGTAAAAAAGGCTTTTATCCAGATAGAATTGTTTAGGCTGGAAATAACCTTTAAGAAGACTTCAAGTTCAACTGTAAACATAACATTGCCAAGTCTGGCACTAAACCATGTCCCTAAACAGTATGTCTACATATCTTTTAAATACCTCCAGGGATGGTGACTCTACCACTTCACTGCACAGCCTGTTCAAATGCTTGAAAACCCCTTCTGTAAATAATTTTTTCCTAATATCTAATCTAAACCTCCCCTGGTGTAACTTGACCCCTTGTCCTATCCCTTGTTACTTAGGAGAGGAGACTGACACCCACTACCCAGTTACAACCTCCTTTCAGGTAGTTGTAGAGAGTGCTAAGGTCTCCCCTCAGACTTCTTTTCTCCATACTAAACAACCCCAGTTCCTTCAGTACTCCTCATATGACTTGTGCTCTAGGTTCTTCACCAGCTTTGCTGCCTTTCTTTGGACATGCTCCAGCACCTCAATGTCCTTCTTGTGGTGAGGGGCCCAAAACTGAACACAGTATTCAAGGTGCAGCCTCAACAGTGCTGAATACAGGAGGACAATCACATCCCTAGTCCTGCTAACAACACTTTCTGATACAGCCAGGATGACCTTGGCCTTCTTGGCCACCTGGGCACACTGCTGGCTCATGTTGAGCTGGCTATCAAACCAAAACCCCCAGGTGTTTTTCCTCTGGGCAGCTTTCTAGCCACTCTTCCCCAAACCTGTAGCATTGCATGGGGTGGTTGTGACCCAAGTGCAGGACCTGGCATTTGACCTTGTTGAAAGCTGTACTATTGGCCTTGGCGCATAGATCCAGCCTGTGCATATCCGTCCTCAGTGTGTTCCTACACTCAAAACTCTGTCCCAACTTGGTACTGTCTGCCTCATCCAGATAATTGATAAAGACATTAAACAGAACTGATCCAAATACTGAGCCCCAGGGAACACTGCTTTTAACTGCCAATTGGAATTACCTCCATTTTGCACAACTCTTTGAGTCCAGCCATCCAGGTAGATTTTTACCCAGCAAAGGGTACACCCATCCAAGTCATGAGAAGGCAGTTTCTGCAGGAGAATGCTGTGGGAAATGGTGTCAAAGGCCTTACTAAAGTCCAGGTACATAACATGCACAGACTTTTCCTCATCTGCCAAGCATGTACCCTTGTCATAGAAGGAGATCAGGTTAGTCAAAGAGGACCTGCCTTTCATAAACCCATGCTGACTGGGCTTCATCACCTGATTGTCTTGTATGTGCTGTGCGATGGTCAATCTGTCTGGTACCTCAGCAGCAATATAATCTAATCCATGATAATTTTGAATTATAGTTTATAGTTCCAGTCAGACACCGTTCTGTTTCTGTTCTCAATCCATACAGAAGTACTGAACTACAGAAAACATGATTATTTTTTCCAGGTTGCTAACACTTAAATAACGATTGTGCTGAAAATAGTAGAACATTTAGTTTTGCTAACAAAGAATCTCATCACATGGTAGAATGAATAATATCTGTGAGTCTGTTTTCATACATGTATATATGTACAAAATCCAGAGTCAAGTCTCCACTATATCAGAGGGCAAAAGCAGGAGAAGAAAATTGGGGTGTCAATTATTAGAAATATAAAAAGTAAGTAGTGAAAAGAGAAGTAGTTTAAATTCATTCAGTCTTAAAGGTTAAGTTCTATTACTGCTACACAGGTGCTTTTGGGCTACATTTTTAAGCTCATGCACTATTCAGCAGTCATTTACTGCCCAGTCTCTTGGATTGTGCCACAAATTGCTAAATTAGTATCTTCATTACACAAATAATTGTTTTTATTTAAAAAAAACACAAAAAGAATTGATGCAGAATGTTTAATATTATACTGTTTTTCTACATCTGACAAAGTTCTCAAACATCGCTTGTAAGCAGTAGAATGAGCTTGACCAATTTGGCTTGGCATGTGTTATGAGTTGCAAGGGGGCAAGTATGGCAGGAACTTGCAGCAATTGATTTCCCTGAGCCTGCAATAGATATACTCTATTTCTGACAGCATCCAATAATATGCATCACTTTTAACTTATACTTTTTCCAAAGTGGATTTTTTTTAAAGAACACCTTTGAGCTTAAGCAGACTCTGAAAATAAGGGTTCTGATACAGCGTATTTACCTGACTGCTAAAATTTAGACATGCATTTGAGAACTGTGCTGAAGCAAAGTGTATTTTAATTTAATTTCATTAGAGCTGTAGTACTGCAAAAGAGGAATAAAGCAGCAACAAATTAAGCTCTAAATGACAACACATGTCTCCGTAATAGGAAAGAAGAAAATATGTGGGTTTTTTATGATTGCAAGTAATTGGCAATATGATTTTAATATGATTACAAGTAATTTAATGTTTTCCAAATTGTGCAATAATAGATAATCACCAGACTAATTAATCGGAAATATTCCAGTTCCTCAATTTTTCAATAAATTTAGATAATGCCAATCCTTAACTGAATATATAAGAACCTTACTTTATTTGACCTTCATTAGATTTGGCAAACGTGAATCAGTTATGGGGAACTAAGAACATGGGAGGTATTCCAGGTATCATCATAATTCTACAGGACTTACTGAAAGTTTTAGCAAAATATCTGCAGTAGGATTGGTTACATATTGTGATACTGTAGCTCATGATGGATTGTACCCTACTGTTTCATCTATTCGTCACATGAAATACATTAGTTAATGTTTGATATTAATCTGTCCATAAATGCTCAAGAAAATCTCTCTACTCAGATTCTATGATATGAAATCTTGAGGTAATAGAGTCTTATACTATAGAGATTCTGGACTTTGTATAGTATATTGACTGATTTGGTGGAAGGTAATTTTAATTAGTACTATTGCTATTTCTGTTATTACTGGTTTGATTAATAAATTAATAGCAATATTAAAATGTTGATGATAGTATATTTTAAACAAATGGTCTAATGTATTAATTTATTAATTTAGCAATGGTAACTTCTGTTATTCTTACATTTTCACAATATAGCTTGTCTGCTTCAATGGTTTAAGCCATCTGCTTGTTGAAGGTGTTTTTTTCAAGCTCTATTAACTTTTTTCTGTTTGCTGTTTGTGGTGGTGTACAAATTCCTGATGAGAAACTCATATTCATTCATCTATTTCTTTCTCATTATTACTAGCAGTTATAATATACCTCTGATGCAACAATACTTAAAATACGCTAGGAAGAAAAGCAGACTAATTTTTCCAGAAAAATGTTTTATATTAATTCAGTGAGTTGCCACACTGAAGTTGGTGGTTTTGCTAGCTTTTGTTGAGCTGTGTGAATTAAAAGAACATTTAAGATGATTTGTGGCCCTTGTCTGGACTCACTCCAATATGTCTATGTCCTTATGTTGGGGGTTGCAGAGCTGGATGCAATACTCCAGATGAGGTCTCATCAGAGTGGAGTAGAGGGGGAAAAACATCTCCCTTGACCTGCTGGTCACACTTCTTTTGATGCATTCCAGAATATGGTTGGTCTTCTGGGCTGTGAGTGCACATTGCT
>NW_010184561.1:948-17224 GCF_000695765.1 Mesitornis unicolor | reverse complement strand
CCTGGAGGGTCAGAGATCAGTAATGTTCCCTTTCCCCTTTCCTAATTTATGCTTTAGGATTGTCCCATCTACTATTGTTATTAATGTTAGACGGTAATACTGACATAGACATTCACAAATAAATTTTATTAGCTGAAGCATTTATTACATAAAAGTATTTCTTCTAATTTAAATTCACAGGTTATTAAAAAAATATTTGAACATTAACTCAAAAGCAAGTATTTGTAAAAAATAGGTCAGGAAGCTTAAAGTCCACACTTAAATTAGAAATCACTTAAAAAAGAAGACCCAGAGTATCCTGCTTGCCTTGTGAGTCCCCAACTGACAAATAGAACCTAAAATAACTTTATCTATTTCTGAAGATGACAGATGAGCTGAATCTGTGTTGAGAAATGCAGACAGTAAACAAATGCTGAAGAGGAAGGAGCAAGGAGTCTGCTGCTCTCCTGTACCTTCAAAAGATGCTGAAAACAGCAGCTTTCAAAACTGTTCACAGGCATTAAAAAACAACTGCCACAATGGAAACACAAGCTCATATACATATATGTGTGTGTGTTTGTGTAACATAAAGCCCTAAGAAATAATTACATTTCAATCTTTGTTCTGCAAATAATTTTTTGTTTTGTTTTCCTTTAGTTAATCTCAATTAACAAAGGATTTTATGTCAAAGACATGAATGACACTTAACTAAAATAGGAAAAAAAAATCAAAACCAAACCAAGAGAATAAAGTATATGGCCATTTGTGTAACTTCTTATAATACATTATTAACTTGCATTACTAATATATGTCACAACATTTAGTTTTATAAACAGAATATACACCTTGCCAGGAATAAGAAGTCTTTTCCCCATCTTGGAAAAGTTGGATTTTCATTAATAAAAAAACCAAAACCCAAAGTAGACTCATGAAATTGAAAAATTCAGTGTTCTGAGCAATGCCTCATACTACAGCAAAACATTTACAATAAGTTTTTTTGCAGAAGCAATCATTTCAACATTATTCACAACAGCTTTTTAAATTGTACTTTCATTTTCACAGCTGAAATTTTGTTTCAAGTATTATATTTACATCTTTCTTAGTATCAAGTGACAGAATTGAAATTACATGGTATGCTCTGTCTATTGCTCTTTTACTCTTTTTTCACCATGAATGATTTGGAATATATTTATGGATTCCAAATACTAAAAGTCATCTTCACAACAAACTTGCTAGGTTTGCTTCTAATTACTTTGACACTTTCAAACTCAGTGGGCTGGCAGCTGTGTGCACAAATAGAAAAGAGAGAATAATAAACTGTATTGAAAACACTTGGATAATTTTTCTTCCCTGTTTCCTTCCACAAAATCTACTTGTTTTCCCAAATGTGAATATATCTAAATAGTGTGATTGTTGAAAACTTAAACAGCCCTTTACCTAGTGCATGAGGCACACTTTACAAACAATGCAGCTATCAGTGTCCTAGATTTTTGTACTCATGTATTTAGAAGGATTTATCAAGCTATCTTCCTCTTCAGGGTCCTTCTGTTATTCTGATGTATTAATCAAAAATTTCAGAATTTTTGAAGAAAATAAAAGTTATTTTCTAAGTATCTGATATCTGAATAATGCAGCATGCATATCTAAACTATTTTGAGTAAGTCTAGTCTTCAGTACTGATGTATTATAAATGTAAATAGAAAGATAATAAACACATTATTTGACTAAGATCATATTACATTACAACTATAGGCACAATTCTTTGTCTTTATTTTTGTACAATTCCAGCAATTTCAACAGAATGCACCAATAAAATTGCAAGAGCATGTTCTGTAAGAGGAACATCACCAAATACCATCTGGAAAATCATTAATGAAAAACAAAATATTAGAAATTTATTCTCAAAATAATTTTCTTTACGCAAGCACACTATTTAATAACATTTAAACAACAGAGGAAACATGATATAGTCATTATCTTTTCATGACATGTACCAATGTGAGTTATAAATAGTTCTACCAGGCAAAAACGATCTGTGCTAAGCTTTTAGTGTTTCCATCAATGCACACTTGCAGTAATAAAAGCACTGATCTTGATCTGATTAAGACAGTTATAAACAGAAAATCATTTCATAATCATACATAAAGATAGGAAAACAATGTATCTGTGTACCATATAGTTGATATGCTATCTGTAGGATCATATTAAACAATATTTATTTATCGTAACTGAGCAAGAGAAATTTTATTAAATTTAAAAAAATAATAATTCAGAAACCACAAGTAAGAAGTTTGGAAACAAAGAATACTCATTTATTTTTATCAGGATAAGACAAAACCATTCTAAGTTCTTGTTCCACATATATTAAAATGTCTGCATGACAATCCATTTACAGTCTGTACTGCTTCTCGCTAGATATGTGTACACATCTATCTAAAGAAAGATAGATTCTAAAAAGAAAACAATTTTTCCCAAGCATAAAAATATGAGTAATCAAGTAATACTCTGAAATTAAACTCAGATGTGGCTAACAGCTAACCAGAATGTTTATCACCAAAACCGTTTGGCCTGTTCCATATATCAAGGTGAAATATATTAAAAAGCTAAAAATGATTAATCATTTAAAATGTGCTTAATAGCAAACACCAGAACACCACTTAAGTGCATTAAGTTAATAATAATTCTAAGATGGGCAAGTCCTTGATTTACCTCAAAAGCCGCTATTAAAATCTTTTCAGCTACTGTGATATCAACACTTCAGTTTTATTGCCTTTGCTCTTTTTTTGTGCACTCTTTTGCACATTTAGCAAAAATTCCAAGTTACACAGGTAGAATATAAACTTACACTTGGTCTTTGCTTTCAATATTGTTAAAATGAACAATCTTTAACTTAAAATAAAAATTTACTGCGGTTTCCATAGTCAAACAAATATTCTAAGAAATTAAGTGAGATGACATAGAACACCAACCATGCTCATACATAAGTAAGGCAATATAGAACAAAAGTAAAACTTTTTAATGTAGACATACCTAACCAGATTTGATGGTAGATAAAGAGACGAGATTAAAATATCCAGTATTGTATCTCTGGTGCTCAGCTGAAAGATGATCTGACCTCATTACAGAGGGCAATAGGACACATTTTATTTTGCATTAAAAGTGAAGAAGTACATATGCTCCACCTGAAAATTTCAAATACTGTTTGTCTAGAGATTAAATTAATTTATGCAATGTGTGGAACAATCTGAAGAACAGTAAAGACATTCTTTAAAGAATAATATATAACAACAGATTCCAAGTCACATGAAAATGATCTTCAGATCATCTATTACTGTCTCTGTTTAGGACTCAGAGCAAACCCAACTAAAACTAAAAAATTAAAAATAAACAAACAAACACCCCCAACAAACACAAAAACACAAAAACACAAATAAAAACCCCAAAACAAACAAACAAACACCAAAACCCCAAACAAAACAAAACACCAGGAAGCAGGATTTTCTCTCTATTCTCTCCACTATTCCAGAGGGAGGTTTAAAAACAGAAAAGGGAAATATATAAGAGATGCTTCACACAAGGTTGGAAGTTAAGACTGTAACAACAGAGGAAAGGAAAAGGGAATTAATAAGGGACAAAGGATATTTAACTATGTACAAGACCCGATCCCAGTAGTCCCAAGTGGAAGTGTCTGAGGAGTGCCTCGTGGCTGCCGCAACTCGTCACCAGGGACCGCAGTGGTGCTGGTAAGCAGATGGTGGTGGATGCTGCCAAGCACGTGGAGGTAGGCCCAGCCATCCTGAGATGCAACAGGAAGCAACCCAAGAAACCAAGAAAAGCCCCCACAAACCTCAGGCCTCCTCAGTTTTTTATAGACTGTGGCCAGAAAGGGGAGGGAACAGTACTGATCTCTGACCTCCCAGGGTCCTACAGATACCACCTGTCCTTCCCTTTCAGGCTGGTAACCCTTAAACCATAACACCTACACATTGATTTTGCTCACTATAGAAAAACTGTTTTATCTCCCTGAAGTACACCACATTAACTTTTTTCCCCCATCTAATACATTAAGTTTTTATTTAATTACCAAGGCAAAATTAGTAAAAGGAAAATATTCTTTAATAAGTCTTAATATGCTGTAAGGTTATCATTCTATTTCTTTAAGAGAAGATAAAATTATTCTTTCACTA
Organism: Mesitornis unicolor; assembly: GCF_000695765.1. Taxonomy (NCBI): domain Eukaryota; kingdom Metazoa; phylum Chordata; class Aves; order Mesitornithiformes; family Mesitornithidae; genus Mesitornis; species Mesitornis unicolor. The sequence continues at coordinate 13,058 of NW_010184561.1, read as the reverse complement.
GCTAATAATAATTGAAGAAAAGTAATCTAAATATGAAAATACATAGTGGGGGAATGGAAAAGTAATTGATTCAAGACTAGCTATGCTCAGTTGTCATAAAACAATTGTGAACCTGAAAAGATAAGTTCTCTTGTCAGTGGTCTTCTTGTATTGGGCTTTTCTGACCTGTTGCTAGCATTCATCTCTCCGGCTGCTACCCATCAATGCATCCAGATACACTGTTTCAAAACCTTAGGAATCAGATATGCTTGAAGGTGCTGAAAGGGAAGAAAAGCATTCTTTCACTCAAAGAAAATTTTAATAGATTAATCTAAAAATTTAAGTTGCATGGATTTTTCCTCTGTCTTGATGAGCTATAAAAATCACAGGTACTTTTAAATGACATTGGCATTCTAAGGAACTCTTTGGAAAAGAAAGTAAAATTTACTATTTTTCTTTGTTTCTTTGCTTTGGGGTTTTTTTTGGGTTGATTGGTTTTGGGGTGGGGTTATTTTGCAGTGAAGTAGTTAGTTCTGGTGTGTGTCAAGCCTTTCCAAATGCTGACTGTTCGAAAATCCTAGCCTTACTGATTGGTACGAATCTAGAGTGTCTCTGTCAAGTTTCAAGACCATGATTTTTTGATTTGTCCCCTTCCCCATGTTATCATTTCTGCTTGCAACAAGGACAAAAACAAGGAATAACAGGCTGTGTGGGAACTAAACTCCCTACTCAAGTTCATCCCTCAGACTAATACACTCTAATGATCTTTCAGGTAGGCAGTCATGTAATTACATCAAGTAGTTTGAGGGCAATGAAGAGAAACTTAAGGACCTTGCGATGGGTGATTGAGGGATAAGTATGTGTTCTTTTCTATCGCACCACTTGCAGAGAATTATGAGAGGGGGGATAAAGAGGAGAAGCCAGCAGATCAATGCCTAGCTCCAAGACTGGTACCACAAGCAGAACCTTGTGTTCTTCAGTCATGGGTCGATTTACATATCGCCAGGTCTGCTGGCAAAAGATGGGGTACACCTTTCTCAAAGGGCAAAAAGGATCCTGACACAAGAGTTAAAGATTTAAACTGGATTTGAAGGGGGAAGCAGATACAACCAGACTTACTAGAGATAAGCCTGTGAGTGAAGTGCTGACATTTGTGGGATGAAGTGTTAGTGAGATTCTTCTGTCTGTTGTCTCAGTGGAGGTAGGGGATGGAAATCCATACAGCAACAGACAAAAGGGTTGCTTATGGGTTAGTAACCATGGAAGCTCCTGAGGATGGCCAGGAAGGAATTAAGATTTTTTCCTGCAAAAAGGTGGCAGGGCCAATAGCCTGACTGAAGTGCATCTACAGTAATGTATGGAGCTTGGGCAATAAACTGGAAACTATTGTGCAGCAGAGAACCTACTATATAGTTGCTTATCACAGAAACATGGTGGGATCATACACATAGCTGGAGTGCTAGAATAGAGAGGTATAAGCTCTTCAGAAGGGGTAGGCACAGAAGGAGAGGTGGTTGAGTAGCCTTGCATCTTAGAGTGTTTTGATTGCCTTGAACTCAGTGATAGCAATGATAGGGTCAAGTGTTTGTGGGTAAAAATCAGTGGAAAGGCTGACAGGGCAGATATCATGGTGAGAGTTTGTTACAGGCCATCCAACCAGGATGAAGAGAGTCTCACATTTAGTTCCCCTAGTACTTGTGGGGGACTTTAACTTCCCAGATGTCTGCTGGAAATACAGCACAGCAGAGAGCAGTCTTGGATGTTCCTGAGATATGCAGATGATAACTTCCTGACATAGCTGGTGAAGAACCCAACAAGGGAAGGTACCCTGCTGGACCTGCCATTTCTGAATGTTGTGGTTTAAGCCCAGTGGGCAACTGAGCACCATAATGCCCACAAAAGGAGGCTAGACAAAATAAGAACTAGGAGGGCTTTTTCTCACCACTTAACAGTCATGGACAAAAGACAGACTCATAGGGAGAAAAAACAAAATAATTTCAAATTGTTACCAATAACATCAGAGTGGACCATACATATAACCAGATCCTTAAGTCAGAACACCTCTTCCCACCCTTCCTTTCTTCCCAGGCTCATCTTTGTTCCTGGTTTCTTTACCTCCCTGCCACCTTGCCCAGCAGCACGGGGAGGTAGGAATACACATTTAGTCAGTTCATCCCATGCTTCTTCCTCTTCAGGGGTAGAGAGGACTCTTCCCCCTCTTGCTCTGCCTCCAGATGACACATTGCCCACAGGAAAAAAGTCCTCCACAAAAGTCCATTGTGGGTCTGCCTACAGCTGCAATTCCCCCAGACACGAACTACCACAAAGCTCCAACATGGGTTTGCCCAAGGTGACAGTTCCCTCACACATGAACTGTTTCAGCACACACTGCCTGGAGTCACGGCCTCTTCAGGGGCAGCCATCTGCTTGTGTGGATCTACCCCACTGGTGGACCTCCACAGGCTGCAGGCCCTGTGCTCTCACTGTGGGTTGCAGGGGGAAACCTGGCTCCGTGCACCTCCTCCTCTCCCTCTCCTTTCACTGCCATTGGTGTCAACAGAGTTGTCTTCCTTACATCCCGCTCCTTTCTCTGCTGAAAGTCTCTTCTGATGGTTCAGAGGGGTTCCCAGCTCTCTCTTTTAGGGCTTGAGTTTAAGCTGGGGCCCGGAGCCATGCTGCCCACATCTGGGCCATGCTGGTTGTGGCAGAGGCAAGAGTGGGCAGGCCATGTGCTGCACCCCCCTTAAATGTATACATTCACAGAGGTGCTGGTTGACTTGGCCCTGGTCAGAAGTGGGTCCAACATTTTAGAGTTATGGGAGCTTCTAGTAACTTCTTTCAGGGCTACTGCCATAGCTCTCCCTCACTACCAAAAGAAACCCCAGTATAACAGAGAAGATCTTGTAGGGGATGTGGTGGTTAGAGGCCATCTTGGGCACAACAATCATGAAATGAGAGTTTTGAGTTCTTGGAAAAGTAAGGATGGGGGTCAGCAGAACTGCCACTTTGGACTTCCACCAGGTAGACTTCAGCCTGTTTAGAAACCTGGTTGGAAGAGTCCCTTGGGAGGCAATCCCTGAAGGGCAAAGGAGTCCAGAAAGGCTGGACACTCTTCAAGAAGAAAATATTAAAGGCACAAGAGCAGGCTGTCCCCATATACCAAAAAAACAAGCCAGCAAGCAAGAAGACCAGCCTGGCTGAACAAAGAGCTCTGGCTGGAGCGCAACAAAAAAGAGGAGAGTTTATGGTCTTTGGAACAAGGAGCAGGCAACTAAGGAGGAGTACAAGGTTGCCATGAGGCTGTGCAGGGAAAAAAAACTAGAAGGGCCAAAGCCAATCTAGAACTTAATCTACCTAGTGCTTTAAAGACAATAAAAAAAAGTTTCTATAAATGCATTAGCAACTAAAGGAGGATTAACTTGAATCTCCATCCTTTATTGGATGCAAGGAGGAAACCTGGTGACCAGGGATGAGGAAAAGGCTGAGGTACTTAATGCCTTTTTTGTCTCAGTCTTTAGTAAGAAAACCAGTAGCACTCTGGGTTCCCAGTCCCCTGAGCATGAAGACAGGGATGAGAAGCCACTATGAACCATGAGGAAATGGTTAGCAACATGCTACACCACTTAGATATACACAAGTCTATGGGGCCAGATGGGATCCACCCAAGGGTCCTGAGGGAGCTGGCAGAAGTGCTCTCCAAGCCACTTTCCATCATTTATCAGCAATCCTGGCTAACTGGAGTGGTCCTAGTTGACTGGAAGCTTGCAAATTTCTTTTCTCTAGTTCTTGCAAGAAACAGGGTATTTAAAGACAACAACGAAACATAGAATGCAAGACTGGAGGCAGGGTCACATAAAAGTAAGTTACACAAACAGAAAGCGAAAAAGGACCTTAGAGACATTAAAGTAAAACTGAAAATTTATTCACATATATAAGTAAAGCTGACAATCTAAGCTCCTTTGAGAGTCACAAAAGAATTGTGGATTTTGAAATTAAATAATAACAATGTTAGACACATAAAATAGCTCTTTTATTTTGATTACAACAGTGCCCAGAGACTCTTTTTAGAGACCAGGACACTTTTCTGCTAAACTTTTAAAATAAATAAATAAACCCGGTTGCAACATCTTGTTTAGAATGTTTACACAACCAGCTGATATAGTTAACCGATACTGCCACACGCTTGTCCCTTTTGGGTTGAGGTAAGTTCTTTACAGCAGCTATGGCCACTTGATGTATGCTTCCCTGAATTTTGTGAGGTCATTACTTGTGCCCTTCTCCTCTGAGCCTTCTTCCATCATGGGATTGTGTTGGTTAGTCACACCGATACAGGAAATATAGTGCCTATACACATACACTCCTATATAAATAATAACACAATAAAAGACTGGTTATAATCTCCATAAAAAACTGCAACCATAATTCTTTTGTATTTTTTCTATGGAGTTGAATTCAAAACAGTCTTAAAGCTTTTTCAGTACATCATCATCTTGTGCCTATTGATGTGATGCTCATTAACCCAGCTTGAGTTATAATAATAGACACACTAACAAATAAAGATGAAAACCAGGCTATTTTAGTAACTGAAACAAAGCCTGTTGTTTAATAATGATAAAAAATCTTGCAGTTTATCAATTGAAACAGCATGTGTCAAGAATACAGAAAATTTTTTTTATTTTTAAATGACATACTAAAATTTTGCTGCTGTGATCACCAAGTTAAGGAGTACTTAGCTTCTTAAAAAAAGGAATAAAAATAACAGCCATAAGAATTCCAAGTTGTCTCTGTTTAAGGGTCAGAGAAAGAGAGAGCAGGATTTTCTCTCTATTGTTCCCTACCCCTCCCAGGGAGAGGATTAAGAAAAGGGAATAGAGGAAAAAAATAAAAAAAAAGATGCTTTGCTCGGCACAAGGTTGGAAGTTAAGACTGTAACAAGTTTAATGAAAGAAAACAGGGGAAAGGAAAAGGGAATTAATAAGGAATAAAGGATATTTAACTACATACAAAACCCGATCCCAGTAGTCCTGAGTGGAAGTGTCCGAGCAGTGCCTCATGGCCGCTGCGACTGCTGTGACTCGTCACCAGGGACCGCAGTGGTGCCGGGAGTGGATGGTGGTGGATGCTGCCGAGCACGTGGAGATGCTCCCCAGCCGTCCCGAGATGCGACAGGAAGCAGCCTAGGAAGCCAGGAAAACCCTGCGAAAAACCTCGGTTTTTAATACACTGTGGCCAGAAAGGGGAGGGAATAGTACTGAAATCGGATCCCCCCAGGGTCCTATTGACACCACCAGTCCTTCCCTTTTAGGCTGGTAAACCTTAAACCATAACACAAGTGAACTTGGAAGAAGACTTAGATAAAAAAGCATCGTGCTATAAGTCTTGAAATTCTCTCTTTGAAAGTATTACCTGAAGTATTGCAATCTTTAGATGTTCTTTCCTTACACTTCAAAATATATAACACTTGAAATACTGAAGAGTAAAATTGCAACACACCTATCATACCATTTAGCTAAAACCAAATAATCTGAACTTTTCTTACATGTGCAAAGGCTATTAAGATGAGAGAAAGTCCATATTTGTCTTCTGTACTTCAGCAAACTGTGACTGAATACAGTAAAACTCACCAGATAAAAATTGCAGGTAGCATTTATTTTATAGAGATTTTAAAGTGTGTTGAATTCAAAGATGCTAAAATACAAATGTCTTTTAATTCCAGGATGTGAAGTACTCAACATTGAAAATATTTCTTTTGTTGAATTTCTGAACTTTGAAATTGAGTAAGATTTTATGTTTAAGATTTTATGTTTTCCTTATGTTAAAGGAAATATTAATGTCTTCTTTATAATCAATGTACTATCTTGATATTAAGAAAATTGTATCAATACATGATAAGCTGGTAATAACCAGCTTCACTGCACTAATGTCTGCATGCATTGTTTGGAGGATGTGCACAGTGATACAATTAAACATGTGATGTGTGGTTACCTTTTTAAAATTTTTGTTGCAAAGTGAGCACCAACACAGGAAAAAACAGCTATTGCATGCGTATTTTTAGAGCTGTATCATGTATTTGTGACACTGAGATGCTGCTTAATTTGGATTTTATTACAAAAGTATATTTTTTTCTGCCAACCGTAAAGTGCTGAAAAAAGTAGAAAGAGAAGAAGTAAGAAGTGCAATCAGTGTTGCAATATGTAGCAAAACCTTTCGCATTCGAACTTGCATTTAAATGGTATTTTACTTGAGGTGTTGTTATGGAAGAAAGGAGAGTATACCACAGATCCATTAGTTTATTGTCAGTCCAACTAATGTTTTAATAGTATTACAGTCAAAATCACCTAATTAAATCAGAAAGAGACTCACTGACAGTAGAGATATAGATTGTTATAATTTTTTTTTACAGAAAAAGACTCTCCTGTTATCTATATATTTGCACTAGTTTTACTCTCAACCTTCCAGCATATCTTCTGGACACTTCCCATTGGCAGTTTCAGTCTTCCTCAAGAAAAGCAAGGCACTAGTATTCAGTACCTTTCCATCTTTGCCAGGAGAAATGTGATATTGAAGGGGGAGGGACACTATCCCCCCTCAGTGTTGGGTCTGCTGGAAATTTTTTCACACAGTTTTTTTTCCCTAGCCTGCTTCCTTTCTCCTGCTCCGAGGGAAGGGGTGAAAGCTGCACCTGCAGCCCCCCATACCTCTATGGACAGCTTCTTTGGCAGGGACTGCCTGGGGCTTCCCCAGGGATGCTCACAGAGCTGGAGCTGACAGACTGGACAATGAGATCCTGGCCATGGACTGCCTGGTAAACCCAGCTCAGTATTTCTTCATGTTCAGCTTGAACTTCTTGTGTTCTAGTTTGCACCCGTTGGCCCTTGTCCTGTTGCTGGGCACCACTGAAAAGTCTGGCCCCATCCTCTTGACACCCACCCTTTAGGTATTTATAAGCATTATTAAGATGCTCATTTACCAGAACCATTCTGGAAAATATAATCAACTTTTTTTGTCTTGTTTCAAATTATTTTAATACTAACTGACATAAAAATACACTTGATTTGAAAGAATATTTTTTTATCAGAAATAAAAGAAAAAGAAAAAATAGATGTTTAGAATCTTCTTATTCTTCAAAGACAACAAATAAGTCATTAAAAACAAAGAAATAATTAATTAAATAAGTTAAATATCTGATATGCTGGTGTACTGGAAAACCTGGAAGTTATTAAATACTATTACAGCACAGAAACTCCCATGAGCTAGGTTAGCAGAGTTTTTGCTGCCTAAATGCACAATACTCCCGGAAATGTCTGTAATCGACATAAGTTGTCCTTGCATCATTCACCAAAGGAAATTTAGGTAGACTAAAAGAATGCTTAACCTTTTTTTTTTTTTCCAGAGATCTGGAAAGAAAAGGTACTTTTTCAGCCCTTTCTCTGAGCTTTACAAAGCAACTGGATTAGGATTCACTATGCTGTTATAACTAATGCAACTATTTTCCTTGAAAAAAGTTAGTGTCAGCAGACAAATAGAAATATTTTTCATTAAAACAAAATTATGTTTTTGTCTGATTTTGCCCCATAAAGATCTGTTATTTTTGTCTAAATGACATATGCAAAAATATGTTAATAATAATAATAAAGAATAAAAAGATCCTGCTGTGCCTTATAAGTATTGTAGTTTGATTAGCTTTGCTCTCACACTTCTCTTCAGGCCATATTCTTGTATTTTATTCTATTTCACAAAGGATGCTCTCATATTTTCTCCTAGAAAGAAGGTTATGGTGAATCATCAAAATGATACACTATAAGAAGTGTTCTTCAGATTGGAAAGCTAGCCCAAGAGATGCAAGTTGTTAAAGGGAATTATATTACAATTCCCATGAAAGCCTATGCAATTCAAAATACATTTATGCTGACAAAATATTTTAGTTCAAAGACTTTTCTTCTTTGTAACACCAACAAAAAATTATGTTCTAAAGACAATAGTTATTAAAAGGTTTCATTATAGTAAACCAAAATTTTCTATTGAAATTCTATTCCCACTGTTAATGGGAATGTTTATTGGCCTAGTAAGTGATGCACTGAAGTTCACTAACAAAATTAAGGAAGTAAAGATAGATAGAACTAAGGTTTAGCTGAATGTGTGACAAAGATGACATAACTAAAAAGGAAAAGGTCTTACTAGTAACATACTACAAAAAATGCTTGAATGAAAAAAAATACAATGTGAGGAGGAGGAGCAGAAGCAGGAGAAGGAGGAGGAGGAGGAGGAGTAGTAATAATAATAATAACAACAACAACAACAACAACAACAACAACAATAATATTATCCATGTTTGAAAGCATTTTATTTGGCTCCTAGCACCCAAATAATCTAAGCAACATAAAATATTTATTATTGTTAGACCAAATGTCATAAGATGCATAAGCACTAAAGTGTCAGACTATAGTGACAAATGCTTCACACAAGTATAGTATGAACAATATACAGTTATATATGTACTTTTTTGGATTTATTTTTTTTTTTAAATCCAAATGAGGATTGGGGAATTACATCTGTGGGAAAGACAGATCAGAACAAGTTACTCTATGAATTTTGGAGTTCAGAGTCAGACTAATCTCAGACCAGATAGTTTACTCTGATGGCTAGGAAAAAACATTGTCACTACCCCTATGCTGGTGAATAGTTCAGCACAATACAAAATAAAGTAATGGAAAGCTAAGAACAGTGTACCCCTAATGTCTGATATTGAACATTCAGCCAGGCATTTGTATTTTCTCAGCTGAAGAGATAAATCACAATCACAATCTTTTTAAAGCTTCAGGAAGAAACCGCATCAGCTAAGGGAAACTTTCCCCCATCTTAATCTATACAGAATTGGTTTTGGTTTTTTATTATTTTTGGGATTTTTTTGCTGTTGGTTTTTGTTTTTGTTTTGTTTTGTTTTGTTTTTTTTGCAAAACACGCACATACAAAGATAGATCTATATTGCTTATATACATTTATTTATACATGTATATACATATACACACATTTTTCTCAAACAAAACCTTTTTCAGAACATGCAATTTCTATTTATACTGTTATCAAATCAAAATGTTTAAACACATTTGATTTTTTTGATTGAAACTAAAAAGCAACCCCAAAATAAACAAACCCCCAGACTTTTGTATTTCTAAATGTCAATAATAAAATAAAACAAAATAATGAATACAGTTCCTGAGGGAAGAATGGGAAAGTGGAATTAAGAACATGCTAATACTGAATAAGCATAATTTTGAAACATATTCAGATTATTCAGAAGGTAGTTATTCATAAGTTTACATTTTTTGCAAAACAATGCTTTAAATATTTCCATATGTCTCTGGAAAATTTTCAACCAGCTACATATTTAATATATATACTGATATTAGCATATATTTAAATCTTCTTAATCCAGGTTTTCGTTCTGTCTCTGTCATGTAAACTGGACAAATTTGGCCTATGTGATTCCTGATTACTTTTGATGTGGTCTTCTACATTCTTTTTTCATAATATGTGAATTAGTATGTCTGTTAGAAAGAAAATGTTTATGTAATGTCTTATAGTATTGGATCAATGTAAAAATATTGTGAAATCACAGAAATAAATAATATTCTGGATGGCTTTTCAATTTGATGTTTGCATTTTAAAATACACCTTGCTACACCTTCAGAATTTCAAATCCTCTTGTAAACCTTTGTGTAGTTTTTCATCCCCCAGTTAAAAATAAATATTTGCTTTGATTTGCTTTTTATATTTTATTAGTTTAATGGCTTGTAACTATATATAAGAAAGACTTTTTTTTAAAGAAAAGAAAAAAGCTACTTGTTAACCTATGTTATGAATTTAGCAGCTGCCTATTGAAATTGTCAACTTAATTTCAAAATGCTATTTTCCTTGGATCATTAAGAGTGAAAGATGCATTATTTTGCTATAAAATTCATCCTCTGTGAAGAATCGATGCTCATAGACCAAAAGCTATTATTAACTGGAATCACTGTCAGGAGTCTGCTTTCTTTATGTTTCCTTTATAGTTCTATATTTGTTATTCTTAAAAGCTATTTTAAACAAAAGTTTAATATTTTTTTCCTCAGCCATTAAAGATACAAATTTTCCTTTAGATCTGAGATATATCAATTAGATTTTTGATGTTGTTGTTGTTATTCAATTGAACAGTTTTGCTGTCAAAAAAGTAATATTTTGTGAAGTAGCAGACAGTAAAACTGGATCATTTTTCTTTGTAAACCTTCCAATTGCTTCTCTGTTCTCATTGTTAACACTTTCCTTTAGGTTTCTAATTTTAATTAGAAACTTCAGTTGGCGCTGAAGCCTTTTAAAAATTGTACATGTTACAAGCACATAAGAAAATGTAACTTGCAAAAAGTACAATGATTTAAGTCAGTAATTTCCTAAAACTGATTCATAATATATAAAATAATGACAAAGGCTAGGATGAGTTACAATATGTAAATGGGGGTCAAATACCCACTCGTGTAATGTGCAACCTTAGAAATCACTGAAAATATCTCATATGATAGGAAAATATTAGGCTTATTTATTTTAAATAAAAGAATGGTCAGAAGTAAATTAATTCTGACAAATAAAAAGAAAGCTGGAAAGTCTAATTCACTGAAAAAAAAGGTTCTACAGAAGTTGCCAATGTTCTTATAGTGAATAGCAATACCAGTCTACTGTTTAAGTTTCCATCATATTTTGTTTCAGAACAGATTTATAAGGCAATATAAAATATTGCATTGATACTACACTTTGAGTAACATTTTTTTCCTGTTTCTTCTGTATGATAGCAATAAGTAACTGAAAATTAGATTTCAAAGTCAGTAATTTACTAATTTTCCTTATCTGAAGATTTCACTTGTGACAACAAAAACGTCAAATTAATCAGAAGAATATCTATTTCTATCTTCACAATTCATACTCCATTTTTATATTATATTACACCAGTGATGTAATGATTTTATGGAAACTATACATTAAATACTTTACCATTTTAATTTACAAACATGGGAATTTCATGCTACCTTTTTTTTTTCCTTTTTTCTCTACTCAAACCAAAAGAGTAAGGGACAGTTAGTAAGCTCCTTTCCATGCTTAAGTCTTCTTTAAACATACAAGTATTGAATATTTTCTCACAGATTTGGAGGACATATAAGAAAAATGTTCATTGTAAAAAATAGAAAATTTGTGGTTTCATTTCTCTTTCATGAAAGTGAGAATTTGTAATGCTGAATGTCTACAGGAAAATAATTTTTAAAAGGACTGTTGTGGAAAAATAAATGTACAGAATTCCCTACTCAAAAGCCAAATATTTTAAATAATAAAAACAAACAAACAAACCAACAAACAAAACCCAACCCAAACTAACCCAAACCAAACCAAACCAAACCAACCCAGAAAAACTCCAAACCAACAAACAAAAAAACACAACCCCCCAAAAAACACAAAAAAACAATGACAACAACAACGAAAACAGACAAACAAACAAACACACACCAAAAAAAACCAAAACCCCAAACAAAAACCAGTGATAGAAGGAACACACTGGTCTAATGACTGTCTAATGAATTTTATTTCTATAATAGCTAAAAAATTAGTTTGTTTATGAATTTTGAGTTAAAATATTAAAAAAAAATTGAAAAACTAGTTCTCTTTGGGAAAAAGTGCAGCTATACTGCACTTATATACAGTTATACAAAGTGCATACTTTGACAGAAAGTACCGTGTGAAAAATCTAATTTAATGTCAAAAAACTTCATCCAGTTTCTTCATCAAGCCTATAACACTTGTTCTACTTGAAGTAATTTAAAAAATATATTAAATTTCAAATTAAAAGCTTCAATATGCATTTTAATGTAGTTAAAAGCAGATCACATTTGGGAACAAAAAATGTACCAACCACTTAGGAGATGAAAGTCAGTAGTCTCAAAGGAAATAAACCTGAAAAGGATCTAGAGTCTAATCTGAATGCAAACTCTGGATGCTTCTATGGGTGACTCATAATAAAGAACATTACTTTTATTACTGTTAGTAAAGAGCAATAATTCAATCAGTAGAAACAGGGATAAATTCCTTACATGCTTTAAGATACATCATTG
>NW_010184561.1:0-909 GCF_000695765.1 Mesitornis unicolor | reverse complement strand
TTCAGCAGTCACATAAAAAACTATGAAGGTTTAATCCTACCTATTTGAAACTTTTAGAATTGTATTAGAATAGGATTCTACTGGAAATGGACATGAATTTTATTCTCTCTCAGTGAATCCCTATGTTATGGTTTAAGGGTTACCAGCCTGAAAGGGAATGGACCCCCATTCTGGTGCTGGTGGGAGCGACAGCCGTCGGCGGGCACATGGGAGATGTGGTCCAGTTGGCCCCAGTCACCACCCACCGGAAGTGCTCTAAGAAAACGGACCGCCCGGTGAGGGATGAGAACATAGACACAGAGGCAGGGGAGAGACCATCTCAAGGGGGAACACAGCCAGAGGTCAAAATCCTCGCCTTGACAGAACTACGAATTTTACGAAAAGACTATGCCCGGGGGGTTGGTAAATCACTGATGACATGGCTGTTGCAGTGTTGGGACACTGGAGCAGATACAATAGATCTGGATGGGGACAGGCTAAGCAATTGGGAGCATTAGCAAAGGAGCAGGGCATTGATAGGTTTATTTGGAATAACATCTGCATTCGAAGTCCGTGGGAGCATCTCATAACAGCTCTGAAGAGAAGATATCCTCGTAAAGAGGATACAGAATGTAGTTTTACTAAATGGAACACTATAGAGCATGGCGTCAGATATTTCAGAGAGCTGGCACTCCGACAGGTAATCTATGATGAGCAAACACTTGCAGATCCTGACCAAGTACCATGCCAAGGTTCTCTGTTAAAGAAGTTTATACAGAGTGCCCCTCCTAAGTATTCCAACGTTCTGGCAGGAAGGCTTTTTGGGGCAGAAAATGAAACACTGACAACTGTGGGCGAGTTTGCTACTCAGCTCAGGATATTTGAAGAAACTGTTGTTCACAACTGTCTCCGTTTAAGGGTCAGAGAGAG
>NW_010184560.1:0-1313 GCF_000695765.1 Mesitornis unicolor | reverse complement strand
CGACTGTCAACCAACACCCCCAGGTCCTTGTAGCCCACGTAAGAAATAAAGTCAACTGGGGGGCAAACCCCCTTACTGTGGTCATATGGAAAAATCAGCTTTTTGGAAAGCCATGGGCAAAATTCAAAATTTTGATGATGTGGACTGGGGAAGGGGGCAGGAGAAATCAAACCGTAAAATTTTGGTGGTTTGGGTTTTTTTTTTTCCTTAAAATCTTTCTGAAGTTTGATTCTGATGCCCAGCCAAGACCATTAAAGAAGGCAGAAGTCACAAAGAAAATGCCAACAGGTAAGAAGAGTTCAACAAAATCTGATAGCAGAAAGGCTCACACTGGCAGAAACCAATGTATCCGCCAGGATTTTCATTTACATAAGGAAAGAAAAATGGACAAACCCCACAGTCTGACCTGGAATCTCAAATCTGAACTTTGAAGGCTTTATTACTTAAATAAAAAAGGAAAATCCATATCTAAAACTTGAATCCATTCAATGTCACGGCACTGCCTTTTACAATAAAAAGCATAAATAAACTGTTACGTGGCTAAACACAGTGTTCTAACAGGACTGTAAGTGTTACCACAAGGAAAATCTCAGTTGCTCTTTAGTATAGAATTGGGAGCATGTCTGCAAAAAATTGGGCCCCTCAGGTCAAGAAGGACAGGAACTGCTGGAGAGAGTCCAGCGTAGGGCTACAAAGATGATCAAGGGAGTGGAGCATCTCCCTTCTGAGGAGCGGCTGAGGGAGCTGGGTCTCTTTAGTTTGCAGAAGAGGAGACTGAGGGGAGACCTCATTCATGGTTATCAATATTTCAAGGGTGAGTGTCACGAGGATGGAGCCAGGCTCTTCTCGGTGACAAACAATGATAGGACAAGGGGGAACGGACACAAGCTGGAACACAGGAGGTTCCACTTCAATTGGAGAAGAAACTTCTTCTCAGTGAGGGTGACAGAGCCCTGGCCCAGGCTGCCCAGAGAGGTTGTGGAGTCTCCTTCTCTGCAGACATTCAAAACCCGCCTGGACGCCTTCCTGTGTAACCTCATCTGGGTGTTCCTGCTCCAGCAGGGGGATTGGACTGGATGAGCTTTGGAGGTCCCTTCCAATCCCTAACGGTCTGGGATTCTGTGAATACTTGTGTTTAATTAGTGCATAATTTAATACAGATATAGGTATGGCAGACCCCTGTGGTGTGCCTCTGAACACTGGAAATACAACAGCACCAAAATCATGCAAGTGTTCACAGAAGCTTTGCAGAAAGAGCTCCACTTTTTAGATTTTTATATATAAATATATATCACAGAATCACAGAACGTTAG
>NW_010184559.1:0-4695 GCF_000695765.1 Mesitornis unicolor | reverse complement strand
TCCCCAGGTCTTCCTTCCAGCCCTTCCTGTATATGATCGTCACGTTTGCAAGTCTCCAGTCAACTGGGACGGCTTGGCAAGCACTTCTGTTAGCTCCCTCAGAACCCTGGGGTGGATCCCATCTGGCCCCACAGACTTGTGTCTATCCAAGTGGTGTAGCAGCTCGCTAACCACCTCTTCATGGATTACGGGGGCTTCACTGTGCTTCCCATCCCTGTCTTCCTGCTGGGTCAGGGGACTGGGTACCCAGAGTACTGCTGGTTTTTCTACTAAAGACTGAGGCAAAGAAGGCATTAAGTACTTCAGCCTTTTCCTCATCCCCAGTTACTATGCTTCCCCCCACATCTACTAGAGTGGGGAGACTCTCCTTAGTCCTCCTTTTGTTGCCAATATATTTATAGAAACCCCTGTTATTGTCTCTAACAGCACTAGCCAGATTAAGTTCCAGCTGTGCTTTGGCCCTTCTAATTATCTCCCTGCACAGTCTCATGGTAGCCCTGTACTCCTCCTGAGTTGCATGCCCCTTCTTCCAATGATCATAAACTCTCTTCTTTTTCCTGAGCTCCAGCCAGAGCTCTCTGTTCAGTCAAGCTGGTTTTCTTCCCCGCCAGCTCATTTCTCGACACACGAGGACGGCCTGTTCCTGCGCCTTTAAGAGTTCCTTCTTGAAGGTTGTCCAGCCTTCCTAAACTCCTTTGCCTTTCAAATTGTCTCCTAGTGGATTCTGCCAACGAAGTCCCTAAACAGGCCAAAGTTTCCCTGCCAGAAGTCCAAAGTGGCAGTTCTGTTAGTCCCCCTCCTTACTTCTCCAAGGACAGAAAACTCTATCCTTTCATGATCACTATGCCCAAGACAATCTCCAGCCGTCACATCCCCCACAGGATCTTCTCTGTTTGCAAACAGCAGGTCCAGCAGGGCACCTTCCCTTGTCGGGTCCTTCACCAGCTGTGTTAGAAAGTTATCTTCCACACACTCCAGGAACCTCCAGGACTGTTCCCACTCTGCTGTGTTGTATTTCCAGCAGATATCCGGGAAGTTGAAGTCCCCTACAAATACAAGGGGAAGCGATCGCGAAGCTTCTCCCAGCTGCCTATGGAATATTTTATCTATTCCTTCATCCTGGTTAGGTGATCTATAACAAACTCCCACCATGATATCTGACTTATTGGCCTTCCCCTTGATTCTCACCCATAGGCACTCAACCCTGTTGTCACTATCGCTAATCTCTAGGCAGTCATAGCATTCCCTAACATACATGGCCACCCCACCACCTTTCCTTCCTTGCCTATCCCTTCTGAAGAGCTTATACCCACTCCCATTGTGTGATTCATTTCACTATGTTTCTGTGATAGCTACTACATCGTAGTTATTCCGATGCACAATAGCTTCCAGTTCCTCCTGCTTATTGCCCATCTATTGTACCCCATCTTTTGTCACCAAAGCTGGTGAAGTGTAAATTGATTCATGATTAAAAAACCCAAAGTCCTGCCTGTGCCACCAGTCTTTGAGCCAAGCATTGATCTGCTGGCTCTTTCTGTTTATCGCTTCAGGTCTCCCTGCAACTGGTGGGATAGAGAATACTACTTGTGCTCCAGATCCCTTAACCAGTTGCCCCAAGCCATTGAAATCTCTTCATTGCTCTCAAACTACTTGTTGTAATCTTTTCACTGCCCACCTGAAAGACCATCAACAGGTAGTAGTCAGAGGGTTTAACTAAGGCAGGGAGTTTCTTCTGAATGGCTCCTGAGAGGCAGCAGAATTCCCTGAGGAGTGGGTCTCGTCTGCAAATGGGACCTTCCACTCCCTTCAGAAGGGAGTCCCCTATGACAAGGACTCTTAAGTATGTAACTTTAAAAATACTTCCCTGTTACTGAAGCATTTTAAAGGCAAATATACTTGGAACGGGAAATTAGAGTATTTTTGTCAAAATTACCCTTGAAAAATGGAAACTAAGCATTATAGCATCAAAATTCCTATAAATGGCTGAGGGACTAGTTTGTGTAACATTGAATACAGTTTTGAAAGTTCTTGGTAACTCTTGCAAATTATAGGAAATAGTGCTGTGATTTTCTGTGTGTTGATAAGGCAGTAGTCAGAGAAGTGAAATTCAGTAGGTTTTTAGCAGTTATTGTCAACTTTTCAAAATCTGCTCATATGAATGAAAGGTTCAAGATACTACATGATGTTTCTTTTTCTCTGGAATCCCTTTCATTGCCAAGTGCTATAAAACAAATCTGTTCTAGGACATATTATCAAGCAAGATACAAGTCTGAGTAATTTTTACTAAAAGAACTCAAGACACAAGATTTTTCTCAGAGGTTTTCTTCATGGATGTATCATGAAAAGTCATTAGGTGGGAGATGCTATTATTCAAAATTTTTAAAATAAATTTTTGTTGTGCTTTAAATGAATTTTGTGTTTCTTTTGGCATAAGATGCCTATTTAGTTCAGTTCATGTCATTTTAGCCCTGTGTACTACTGCAGGCACTTAAAATGTTGCAACTCTGCTTTAATGACACATAATTTTCCCTTTGGGGTAAGTTTCCTCTCCTGTTTATTTCCTCATGAGGTGAAATTAAAAATATCACAAAATTCTTTGACAAATCAGCTGCCATCTTTAGGCAGTCATTGTTCTATTCATGCTTATACCATGTACTCGATTGTTATTGCTTCTTTATAGCATCTGCATGTAATTTAAAAAAAAAAACTTTTGACATGTTTGGAGAAAATGCAGCTGTCAGGAGGCTTGAAAAGCTGGAGCAGTACAAAATAAATATAGCAGGCTTCAAAAAGCAGACTTCATAAATCATAAGTTTCATAGGTGAACTCTTCTGGGATACTGATCTAAAAAAAGAAAAGCTGAAGAAATCTCTCATCTCCTTAGAGACATTTAGAGCAGAAGTGTAAACAATACTATTCTGGGGAGAAGAAAGGCTGGGTATAATCAGTACTTTTTTGTTGCCTTCTAATAGAAGAAAGGACTCTACTGGAAATGGAAACGAAATCAGTTTGCTGAAGGTGAATACAAAGGTATAGATCAGGCATGCTAAGGAAAATCAAATAACCAAAAGGACAAAACAAGGTGCAACTAAAAAGGGACATCAAGAAGAACAAGAAATTGTTGGACTCATAATTTAGAAAAAAAGGATAGGGTTGGGACTGTGCTTACTGATAAATGTACTGTAAAAACTAATTAGTTAAATTGCCTTTTCGAGTGTTTAATTCTCTTTATCTGAATGTTTTTACTCAAAAGTTCAGGGTGATCAGGTGGCCAACGTAAGAGCAACAAAAAGGGGTAAGAAGTTAAAGAACATTTTGGGGTATACATAAATAAGTCAAATATCTTTCTACTGCCCTGGTCCAATGATATTCACCCTAAAGTGCCCTGAACATCTGGCTAAGTCAATTAGAGAAGTTAGTTGTTATCTTTGCAAACACACGAGCATGAATGCCTGACCTACTTTCCTGACCATTTGTATAAATTAAAATTTGCAGAAGAGGGAGTTACAAACTAGGAAAGTATGCTAAGAACATCCTAAGAAATAATAGAAGAGCTGTAAGGAGTCATTCTCTGTAGTTTAATAAAATACAGAAAAAAAGGTAACTTGATTATGGTATATAAACACTTTCCTGCAGAATTAGTTTTGCTGGGCTGTTTAATATAACAGAGAAAGATGTGATATAAAGCAGCAGTTAAAAGCAGAATGTCAGACAAGCATAAACAAGAAATAATGCATGACTTTCTAATATGAGGATAATTAATCAGTGGAATAAATGACCACAGGAAGCACTTTAGTCAACACATATATAATTTGGGCTCATTTGCGGGAAATTTCTGTAGTTACGTGTGCTATATTCCCTCTTCCCTGCAGCTATTGCTTGTAGACTTAAACACTGTGAAATTCTTGGTATTTATCCACATGGCCAACAACGGGCGTAAGTACGCTTTTTCATTTGGGACTATGATGCCATGCAGGAGCCCTAGATTACATCTCAGAATAGACAATATACACTTATTACTCATCTGATCAGAAATTGACTACTTTCCAGCTAAGGCATGAGTATTTTATTTGGATTATTATGAGTTTATAAAAGCTTGAAATGTAATTTGTAAAGTACAAATAGATAGTCGTGGCATGGCAGACACTATCATATAGAATCACATTCTTCCACAGATGCTGTGTAGATGCCACTTGGAATTTGAAAAAACTCTGCTCCTTTATTTCAAAGAATGAAAACATAATCCTACCCCAAAGAATTCAGTGGTTTTAGTGTAGGTTTTTAAAGTCCTCTTCAACAAAAGTCCAGCCCAGTATAGGAAACTTGCAGTTACAAATAAGTTTCATGATACAGCAAGCTAAAGTTTAGTACAGCCCACATAACATCTTAGTGGATATTGTTACTCAGTAGGTCAAAGAGTCGTCAATTAAAAGTGTGAACAAAAGATGAAGAAAAGTCAGAGGCATCTTCAGGTGTGAATGTGTCATTTATTTGAAGACATCAGGCAAGACTGGTGTAAAAATAGAACAAATTCAATAAAGTCAATAGTGCTATTGAAAGTTTGCACTGAAGCAGAATTTACTGTGATAGGAGCTCTGACAATCTCTATTAATCTAACCACTGTGTTAGCAAGAAGTCTCTTTTCCCTTGTATGTGCATCAAAGACTTAAATATTGTTATATTTAACTTAAATTA
>NW_010184558.1:28557-50963 GCF_000695765.1 Mesitornis unicolor | reverse complement strand
AATAATATATATTGTATAATATAATAATACTGAAGAAAGTTATCTTCGGTGTATCATGTAGTGACAGACAAACCTCACAAAGGCAATGTGTCCAGTTCTTATCAATTCCCCTGTTGAATTTTCTGTCCCTAAATTAATTATAGTCGTATTTTTAATTTAAAACAACAGAACAAATTAAAAACTATTGATAAAAAAACAAGCTGAAAAATAATAATAACAATTCTATATTAAAAAATCAGGCCAACTTTTCAAATCAATCAGTGTGAAAGACAAGTTTACCTGTTCACAGTAAGGGAATGAGACAAGCTTAATTTGACCAGATAGTCATATTTTAGAAGCAAAAATAACTGGATTTTTTAATTTGAGTTTTATTACACTCACAGGATGGATAGATATGCAAGACGTGAAAAAACATAGGCAAAATAGCAGAGGCTTATTTCTACGAGTAATGATTTAAATGTCACAGACCTTTTCATTCTACCATGCTCGACCCCTAAATCTATTACAGGCTGAAAGGAGAATAAAACCTGTGTACGCCATCAAACCATAATGAAAAATAGCTCAGGCTAATAGGTGAGAGAGGGCAAGGGGAGCCTCTTCAGTTGCATATATAGAGATTATCATGGTTGCAAAAGGATGGGGAATGGCAAGCACCAACAGCTGATAGAAACTGTAAGAACCCAAAGGAATTTTTCCAGCCAAAAGCACTAGAAAACATCATTAATTAATCCTGATAACCACTCATTTTCACAAATAAGAAATTCATTTTTTTTTCATTTGCTAAGTCAAAAGCACATTTTTCTAGATCTTTTATCCCCCACAAGGGATTGCAAGCCTCAAGTGTTATTTGACTACTGACAATATTGATCAGTCGTCAGTTTTTTAGCACAATAAGATAGATACACCAGTAAATATTTCTTCTGATGAAATAGATGATTAAATAGAAAAAAGATCAGAAACATTAAAGGTAAAAATTTTCAGAAATCTTGCACTAGGAGCTTAGATTCCTCCTGAGAAACTATGAGGACACAGCACTTCATTTTGTAAATCATTTGGTGCTTCTGAAACTTTCTCTTAAACATTATCCTTTTCTTGCCTTTCCTGTTGGCACAAGGAGACAGAAGGATGAGAAGGAATGGCTAGGAAAATCTAAGGATTGGTTTTTTAGGGTTCCAAGGGGGTTCTTACAAAGGGAAAAGATGACGCATGGAAGCAATCACCTACCATCTACTGCTCACTACTCCTGTAGGTAATTTCTTACTACCATGAACAAAATTGTCTGCCAGGGAGGGAAAGTATTATAAGTTGGGCACTTAGTAACCCTCTCTGTGGAGTGCTGGCTCTCCCAGCGCGGCCATGATCTTGTGGATGTGATCAACCCAGTGTACGAATAAGGGTCATCTGCAACTTTAAGGAAGATAAGAGCCGGACTTTCTAA
The DNA here is from genome assembly GCF_000695765.1 of Mesitornis unicolor. Lineage (NCBI taxonomy): Eukaryota > Metazoa > Chordata > Aves > Mesitornithiformes > Mesitornithidae > Mesitornis > Mesitornis unicolor. Next base: position 49,525 of record NW_010184558.1, on the reverse strand, counting down.
CCGCAAGTAGGCGTACCGTCCATACGTCAGGACACATGGACAGCAACCAAGTAGCTATATGTATTCGCTGCGTGCTTTGCTCATGACTATCTCGTGACTAAAACCGAGATTATAGAAGCTGTGTAACTCTGCTTAATAAATGAGAACGACCATACTCATATTGAGAATACCTCGTTACTCCGGGTAGTCCTACTCCCACTCCCAACACCTTTCCTTACCTCTCTCTTTTTATATTATGTAGACTGCAGAAAATAAGCAATATTCTCTCTGGTCCACATAAGATATGTGCATCTTAAGAGATTTCTTTTCATGTTAGCTCTGCCTAAAAGCATAAACACATTTAGTGTGCTCCCTTCAATGTTTCCTTGGAGCTTTTGAATGACCAATTTCACATTTGACAAGTTGCCACTGGAAATGAGAATGGCATGTGCTCAGTAATGCCTTAAAGTAGCTCTCCTTTATTTCAGGCCCAACACTGACTTAAAAATTATAGTAAAACTTTAAAAAAAGCCATTAATTATTGTTTATTCACTGGTAACTCTGTAGTGGAGTAAAATTACTGAATATACAACTATTCCTGTGGAATACATTACAGAGCTCTAACTTGCAATTACTGTTCCCCCCCCAATTCACGTAACATTGCAAATATAAAAGTACAGATGGGATGACACTCTGTCCATTGCAAATACTATCTATATTCCCTATGTGGGTTCAGTCCTGTCTGCCGTGAAGAGGTGGCATTGTCTACGGCTCACTGCTGTACCCAACCTGGTCTCTGCAGTTAAGCTGGAGCTGGAGGCAGGTACTTTTACAGATCCTGTGTGCTCACCTGCTCAGCCAGGAGCTGAGCACGCCCAAAGCCTTCTCTTTCACCTCCCAGTATTTTGTGTCGCTTTACCAAACAGGCAAAAGAAGTTTGGAATGAAAAGGAAAGGAAAGTAGGCTTGATCAGTTTGTCAGTCTTCTTTTTCCTTCTGACCAAAATGCCTCCAGCCTTTTCAAGGCTGAGATACAGTCTTTAATAATTTCTTTTTGTCTGTCATTTAAGAGAGCAGAGGAATTGACCTACCGCATATTTCACAAAGATATGTTCACTAAAGGCACGTGTGGCATTGTAATACACTTCCACTAAAGGTCTCAAAGTGTGAGGACAGAAGAGACCTCCGTGGAAACTCCAAGGCTAAAGTTTCTGAGAGATGTAGAAGCTTGTTTCTGCAAGGCATTTTTGCTCTCCTGTGTATTTATTCCAAGGAATAAGGACCCTGTTGAACCTAAGAAGGAGCAGAGAGAGTACAGGAGAGACATAAGTGGGTAGCTACAAGTGTGCTACTGCCACCTGTGCAAAAAGTTGAAGTATATTTGCTCACTAAAATACTAGAAGTGATGGTGCATGGGCAAGATTGATCCCAGAACAGGCACTATGCAAGAAATGCTCACTCCTGAAAAACTGGAGATTTCAGACTGATGTTTTATGGTTGTACCACTGTGCAGATTTTGGATTTCTGACAGGAACTTAGGATATACTGCTTTGATTTTTCTGGGTGATTTTACTCTATGTTGTGCTCAGAAAAGGAACCAGAAGGATCCTGGATCTTCTTCTTCACCCAGGATATTGTCTTTTTTCTCAAACCACTCACAGCTGACAGTACATCTAAAATGCACCAGTCAAAACTTTCAGCACTTGTTCCTACCTCAAACTACCTTTCCTCCATCTCCAAGGCAAACACAGCACATGCAGCACAGGTGAGAAAGCCCCGCTTCTGCACTTATTATGCCCCATAACGTGGATCTGACTGAAACACAGAGCTGGGTGGTGGAGATCACTTTTGCTCAAGCTACCTGCGTCCTGGAAGACTATTGAAGCTCATTAAGGAGAAGGCTAGTCTGCTCTGCATATCTCTTAACACTAATTTCTTGTAAACTGAGCTGAACAGTCAGATGATAAAACGTCTCCTGTGTAGGTTTTTGTAAAAGGAATGATTTCTATCTAAAATCATTATTTTTGAACTTTGTTGGAAGTGATTTGCCTACTCTGACAATTAAATGTAAAATGGACTTCTGTACATGCTTTATAGTTTAGAAATGTGTTTTTATAATGACTTTGGCTCCTGTATTTAAGATTTGTATATAGATTGATTTATGTTCCTTTTTTATTAAGATCTTTTGTTAAAAAAATTGTGCAGCAAATATTCATTTTTCTAAAGAATTAAATTGCCATTTAAAAGAGTTAGTTTTAGGTCAAAGAAATATATTTGTAACCTACTACAAAACCACCCCTTTAATTAACTAAGAAGGCCATATTTTAAAAATCTATCACTGTGTAGCCCAAGCATGATCACTGAAATTTTATGGAAGTAACTATAGTCAGAATTTTGTTTCTCATTTATTTCTCTGCCATATATATGTTTTACATTTCTGTTAGCTTGGATAACAAGCCTAGACTTCTGAGTTCCATATTCTCATTTGTTAATTTAGTCCAACAATTTTGTGCTTACATTGCAAGACAATTTTTCTCTTAATTCTCTTTCCATTAGAATGTTTAAAAAAAGGAACTACTTCTGTTGGTTCTAGATTCCATTAAAACCTAAATTTATCCAAATGGTTAACCAAAACTAAATTTATGTTCCAAATCAATTCTTAAACATGTTCCTAGGGTTGTTTATATTTATGATTCACTTACTCTCTTAATTGTACATCTTAGCGTCCTTGATGTTGGAATGTTTGCCTCAATATAGAAATTAAAAGAAAGGTTAGCACAGTTTTATTAACCAATGATTTCCTGAAAAATCCCCCTATAATATGAATAATGGTGTAATGCCTTTAGGTAGTGATTCATAGGAATTTTGTCTGGCATTTAAAAAATCATATCAGGTAAATCCTTAGCAGAAAGTCAGGGATGTTTGTGTATCCTGCAGTTGGGTTTTAACATGGACAATTAATTGCTTTTAAGTAGAACTTTCATTCTACTTCAAGTAGAACTTGTTGCATTTCCATCTGAGCATCTTCAAGGGTTTTCTTCACACAGTCCAGATCCCATTATAGTTTTTAAGCAAAGTTAATTTACTCAGAATTTAAAAAAAATATTCCCACCCAAAATACCACAAACAAAAACCCTCTACTTGATGCATTTCTTCTTTCTTCCCTTGGAGAATTCACTTCCAGGTTGCGTCACCCTTCTTTATGCAATGCCCTCTAAATTTTATGCAGTTTTGCTTATGATCTTTACTTTCCTCTCCCTATCATCCAGTCCCTACAGACTGGGATCCCCTTTTAGCTACCAGTGCCTGAGGTTGTTAAGGATCTAGGTGTGCTCCTATTGTTTTTGCAATAAAGGTGAAAATAATCTTATCATTTTGGCCTCTGAATTGACCGCACCTCTAGTACTGTGTTCAGTTCTGGGCCCCTCACTATAAGAAGGATGTTGAGATTCTGGAGCGTGTTCAGAGAAGAGCCACAAGGATGGTGAGGGGTCTGGAGAACAAGCCTTATGAGGAGCGGCTGAGGGAACTGGGGTTGTTTAGCCTGGAGAAGAGAAGGCTGAGGGGAGACCTCATCACCACCTGCAACTACCTAAAGGGAGGTTGTAGAGAGGTGGGTGCTGGTCTTTTCTCCCAGGTGATGGAGGATAGAACAAGGGGAAATGGCACCAAGCTGTGCCAAGGGAGGTTCAGGTTAGAGATAAGGAGGAAGTTCTTTACTGAGAGGGTTGTCAGAAGCTGGAACAGGCTACCCAGGGAGGTGGTGGAGTCACCATCCCTGGATGTATTTAAAAAGCGGGTAGACGAGGTACTTAAGGATATGGTTTAGTGGGTAGGCAGGAACGGTTGGACATGATGATCTCAGAGGTCTTTTCCAACCGAGCAATTCTGTGATTCTGTGATTCTGTGAATTAGTCCTATTTATAATGCTGCAACTGAACATGGATGTTTTTCATAGCACCTATCATGATAGCATAAAAGCGTTTCATAATATTAAAGATATACCAAATGTATTGCTAAAAGGAAGATCTTTCTTGTTCTTTTAATCCAGTTTGTTCAAATAAAATAAGGTGCTGGCAGTTTCCTTTATGTTTCATTTGGCTATTCATTGGCAGACATCTAGTTCAGTAGAATAGTTTTGTTGTGCACACTAAAACTGAAAATATTCAAACTCAACCAGATCTGTTGAGGAACTCTATTCCATAAAATATCTGCTTTTTTTTTTGTTTTTCCTCTCCCAAAATTTCCCTCTTGTCTCTCAGCAGGATACAAGCTGGACTCCATCAGACCTTAGTTTTAGTGCTGAATAAGAAACAAGATAGAACAATAAATGATTCTCCACAGAGATCATAACAAAGAGCTTGACTGGCTTGAAAATCTGATTGGCAGCCAAGGCAGGTGCCAAGCATCTCTATCCCAAATCCATGATGGTTAGCATCAGCATGCATTTGCTGGCAGAAGGCTCCACATTGTGCAGCAGACAGCTAATGCCCGTCCCTGGATGAGCTGTAACTTCCTTACCACTCCTCACAGGAAAACATAAATACTTGAAAACTAGAGTCAAATAACTGGAAATTACTGGATCAAAAGGCACAACAAACGTAACTGTACAGAAATAAGCTCTCAGCTTCCTCTCGTCCCGAAGCTTCAGAGTGAACTGGAATATAACCCAAGAATGCAGCTGTGACTGGGTTCCACTTGGCTAAAGACCAGCCCTGTGGAAGGGGACCTGGGGGTCTTGGTGGGTGACAAGCTCAACATGAGCAAACAGTGTGCTGCAGCTGTAGAGAAAGCCAACAGGTTGCTGGGTTGCATTAAAAAGGGCATCACCAGCAGAGGCATAGAAGTCATTATCCCTCTCTATTTGGCACTGGTCAGACCACACCTTGAGTACTGTGTCCAATTTTGGTCCCTGCTATACAAAAAAGATGTGGACAGGTTGGAAAGGGTCCGGAGAATGGCGATTTTCACAAGGAGTCACATGGAAAAAATGAGGGGTAATGGACACAAGTTGCTTCTGGAGAGATTCCAATTGAACTCCAGAATATTTTTTTTTTACTGTGAGATCAAATATATATTGGAATAGTCTCCCAGGGTAAGTGGTAAATTCCCCTACATTGGTCAGTTTTAAGAGTCAGCTTGACAGGGTGCGGATTCATTTCATTTAAACTGTACTTTTACCTTGAGAGGTTGGACTAGATGATTCTTGTGGTCCCTTCCAATCTGGTATTCTATGATTCTATGATAACCTCATTCCTTTTTTTTTAGGCAGAGGGTACAAGCAACAATAGGAGTCTGCTTTTCCTCACAAATGCCTTTTCTATGTGGACCCCAGGTTTTCATGTGAAATGGATAGAAAGATGTTTACAACAGCACAAAGATACTATGAGGTACTGCTATCTTGTTACAGCACACAGGCCTCTAAAGGCCGTATCCCTGTTGAAAATAAAGCTTTGCAATTTGGTCTTCAAGATCAATCAAAGAATTTAATGAAACCCAGTGATCATTATTTTGATTACTTTTTATAGCTGATTAAGCTGGAACCAACAAATGAATAGCACATTACACGTGTGTTTTAAAAACAATAATACTGTAAGTAAAAATATAATCGGGGTATAAACTCAATAGAGAACTCAGAGAAAAGGCACCATTTTAATTCTGCAGACGACTGACTAACTTCATTCTCTAAGTACAGAACAAATACATTAAAAGTGCTGGGTTATATTTAGGTTTGTACTATCCTGTAATTTCTGAAGATCAAAATATTTTAATAATCAAATGTATGAATTTTTCTTTAACTTTTATTAGGCTGGTATGTACTTGGAAGTAAGCTGATGTATCATGTCAAGGAAACAAGCAGTTTTCTAAAATTAAAGACGTTTATTCCATTCTCTGAGTAATTTTCCTTTTCATTTATTTGTTCGTGGTTAAAAATACTATTTTTCTTTTTCTTCCATCAAATACTTAGGCTTTGAAATATGATGTTAAGAAACATCAGTATTCACTTTTTTGCTAATTCCTCTCTACAAGGAGAGAAAGATGAGTCAACTGAAGACAGATCTCTTTTCAGATTTCCAATTAATCATGCATTACATCAACTCCTTTTTTCACTAAAACTTTTATTTTCTCTTACAAGAAACTGTAGCAACTCCTTTTGGTTCAGTATGGTAACAACAGAAATAAAGGGTTCCCAAGGAATTTGTAACCCCGGATTTGGCACCCCATCTGTCTCCTGGAATGGTGTGGTCTTGCAGAAGATACACAGAAGCCAACAAGCTGGCTGCAGAATTAGGTAGCACTAGCCCTTAGGAAATCGGAGAAGAACAGAGACTCAGGGATTTTTCTTCCAAAATGTATCTAAGTTTGGACTGGATAGAAATACAACTCTTTCACAGCCAGGAACCCCTTCTTGGACTGAAGCATTTAAGTTGATTCAATCTTTGTTCTTTTTTCCAGAAACAGAGGGAAGAGTAGTGGCTGTTGTCCTCCTTCCCTCAAGCATGAGTTTAAAAATTCATTGGGTGGATACAGATTGAGAGTGTTTCAAAAGCATGATAGCCTTCATATTAACCTGGGATACTTAAACATATCCCTTCTCCAGTGAATATAGGAATATATTAATGAAGAGGAGAAACAAGAGAGATGAAACTTACCCATTCCACATCTTACAAGCTCAGGAAACTTTCTGAGGGATGAAGTTTCCATGCTTAGATCCCAGCTGCAGACTGGGCAAAGGGGTGTCTCTGGCCTGGCGGCATTGATGCCTTTGCTTTCTGCTTTCATCTGCTGGGCCTGGGGGATCACAGATCTGGCATTCCCTGCCAGGATCTCAATAAGGTGAAGCTGCATGGAAAGTTCAAATGCTCAGAGCAGGCTCAGAGGATCAAGCCCACATATGACAAAAGCTCAAAAATGCTGCTTTGTAAATCACAGATATGAGATAAATCTTCCTGGTGATGGTTTGTGCAGTATTTAGGTGTCTGTGTAAATGTTCAAAGGTGAAAGTGCAGTTGCTGGAGAAAGTGCTGATGAAAAACAAGCTAGCTTTGCATTTAAGTGGTGATAGTGCAAGGTTTAGCAACTGAACACCTACAGTACCTAATGTTGCATTTAGGGATTGAAATTCATGTTTAGACTCTCAAATTCCCCATTTTCTTTTGGTTTTTTCTTTTTAATGAGAATATAAATCAATCTAAATAGGCCAAGAGTGAGATTTTCAGAAAAGCCCTATGCTGACTTAGAAAAAAATGATAAATATCCCATTAAACAACACAAAAAGAGTAGGGTCATTGGCTGCTCTGAAAATCCCCTGTCTTCAACAAACTGCAGAGCCTTGGTTTTGGTAACACTCCACACTTCTGTGTCTAACAAGCGCACCTGAGACAGAAGCAAAAAATGCCTTCCTTTTTTTTTTTTACTTAAAAGCTATATATTAATATTTCAATATGCCTTTTCTTCCAGTTTTCATGTAACTTAAAGTCTAACATTAAACATTAAAAATTATTACTCACTCGGTAACCATTAGTATGTGAATATATATCATTAATTATGAAGATTAATCCAACTGCCTTCTGGGTGCTGAGCTGTTATGTTTTCCAGTGTTGACACAAAAGGCTGAAAACTAAGATTATCATAGGGACATAGTGGACCAGGTTCTGGAATTATAGATTAGAAAATACAATCAAAAGCAAAGAAGCTGGCAACATTAGGAATACAAATTGGAGAAATTAATTAAGTTATGGGCCTGCAGGTCACAATGGATCTTCTTCCAGTAAAATAAATAAATAAATAAAGTGTTTTATGTTGTTTTTCAGCCTGGAGGGTATCTCTGCAGTCTACAAGGTAAAAGGTAAACACTATCATGATATAGGGAGAGAATTTTCTGTGTTTCCTGCATTCAAGTCTTCTAACCTCTTGTTTTTGGGATGAGAGGATGAAAAAGAAATCAGTGCATGTTTTGTTCTTATATCCAAATGGGCAGGTAAAGTTCTTAGCAAAAATGGATTGTTAAATCCCAGGAAGGCAATCTGCATGACTGAAGACATGCTCTCCCTAGCAACTCAGTGAAACATCTTTCCGTTCAAATAAAGGTGGCAAAATCTTATCCCCAAGCCAGAGACAGAGCCAGTGCAGGATACACAAAGAGTGAGTCTCAACAAATGCACCTACCACCCATAGGCTAAATCATTCCATTTTAAAAAACATGTGAGAACAAAAAAGATATCACAAACAACTGGGCTGAGACTTTTCCCATATCCATACAGAATGGGGAGATACCAATTTTTCCTACTGGGGAAGAACTTTGTCCACTGGCCCTTGGAAACAGGAGTTATTTCAGCTACTTACAAAATTATTTTTCTTCTTTATTTATTGCATTATGTATAGTATAATTACATAGTTCTATAATTACAGATTTTTAAATTATGTTGGTTTTGCCCATCACTGAAAAATGTCCTCTACTCTGAAAGAGAGGCCAATTTCAGCACATTATTTGGCTGAGCTTAGGCAGTTCTGGCAAAGTTTGCAGGGCCATTTGAGATAAGAAGCAAACTCCTTTTATTCTTGTGCTACTTAGAAACCAAAAGTGCCTACCAAACCTACCTGACTTCCCATCAGAGGACTTGAGTCACCAGTTTTGTGCAAGTTTTCAACACCAACAGTCCTTGACAGTTCTGTAGCTATGTATAGCTTTCATTACAGAAAAAGAGGGTTAAAAGTAATTCTTTATGAAGGCCTTGAATCCTGAGAATTCCAGCCAATTTCATGAGATAGGCTTAAAAACGAGCAGTCAGTGTTTATGGGTGACTTAGTTTGCAACTTTTTGTTTAACTCTTGTGTTAGGAATGTCATCTGTTAGTAGTTCAACTGGCAAATGAGTTTATATACTTTTCTCCTTTCACATACAGGTGGCAATATGCTCAGGACCTGCAGCGTAGCAAACTGAAGGCTTTGTCTCTGATACCTCTGCAGTCTGCTTATCTTGGACTTTTAAAGCTCTCAAACTTGGAATTCACAGGTTTTTTTCCTTTATACATTGTGGCCTTGGAGTTTATTCAGTCACTGGCTGAATTAGTTTCTTTTTAAAAATGAAGTGCTCTTGGCTAATCATGTAAATAAGTGAAGGGCCACTTGAGCATAGGGAATGCATTTCCAGTAGGAAAGCTGATGGAAGTCATTCTCTCTGAAGATGAAGATGACTTAAGAAGTCATCTTCTTAAGAAGATGACTGAGAAGATATATAAGTGCAAGAACCTGCCTATGTGACAGCAGACAGCAGAAGTCTTTGTATTAACAGCATTAACTTCTGCATAGGCCTGAAGGAAGAGTCCAAAATGAAGTCTGGGACATTGCTATGATACCTTCTTCCACTTGTCCGTCCCTGACTACATTATTACCACGTATTACGGCTTTAGAAACCTAATAATACCACCAAAGCAATTAATGAAGTAGGTTCTTAAGTTACTTTTTTAAAGACAAAATTTCGTTCAAGCAGATATTTTTTTTCTTTTTTCATTAAAAACCTGCTCAGATGGGCAATGCTACAGCTGCACTGTGCTTCATTTTGCCTTGAGTACTACAAAGACCAGAGGACAAGCAGGAAGTAAAGCAAGGAGAGAACAAATGGCAAAACACCATAAAGAGAAAACATAATTATAAGAGCTGAAGCCACAGAAATCTAGTGCCTGTAGCATCTTGACCTGTTAATTTACTTCTTGTGCCAGAGCCTTATAGTGTAGGTATGTCATAAACATGAAATCTGACATTTCTGAGATAAAAATCTTCAGTGTTTTATTTGTAGAGAAGACACTTTTTGGTTTTTCACGGCATTCCAGTGCAGGCTTCAGACTTTCTAAAGCTTTTTTTTTTAATTTTTAAGATACCTTCAAACTGGACTTAGGTAAAATGAACTCAGTTACTCTGATTCCCTCTACTTACCATCTGCCAGCTGAATGGCCACTAGATCATATCACAGAATAGGCCTCATTTTGTTTGTCTGAGCAATTTATTTGTCTGTCAAAGTCATTAGAATATACTTGCTAATAAAAGATGTATACTCTATTGTATATGCAATCCTATTGTTTGAAGTTAATACGAGCCTGTTTGAAAACAGCAGTTTCCATAGGAACAGTTTTCCAAAATAAATCTTACATGCAGAAGTATGTCATAAATAATTGGTCCTGTCCTGAGGGAACTGTTAAACATCCAAAGAAAATGCATGGGTAGAGACAGAGAAAAGAAGAACTATAAGAAAGGCATAAAATGATGGCAAATTAAGAAAAAAGTACACATTTTTTGCCTATTCAGAATTCTTTTAAAAGTAAATAATATGAACATCCCTTGTTTTTGGAACTTTGCTGATATAGAGTAGGAGTCCATCTTTTACCTCTTAGGATCTTATTTGTGTTCTAGTCACACTCCATGCAAATTTAATTATGTTGTGGCAATATTCTGTTTTTTCCTTCATCCCTCTATATTGCACACTGCCTCTTTAATAACAAGAAGAATACGTATTTACTTTTATCTAAACAAGTGCAGAGAGTTGAATTTTCTTCTCTTCAGCAACAGGCTCTAAAACTCTTATCTGAGGCACAGTTTCCAAACTATAAGAAAACTCTGATCATATGTTTAAGTAATTGTTTGATTTGAATTGTATTTTGATTCTGGTTAGTTTTTGACAGTTAATTATAAGCTTGGTCTGGAAGCCTCAGTAGCAATGGCCAAGGCAAAGAGCTGCCAGCTTGAATAAAAGCTCTGGATAGGATCCAGATCCAGCTAACTTCCATTGGCATGTCATTTAATTTCCTGTGCTTTTGCCTTCTTCCACAACTTCAGGGTGGACAACACAAGGGTATCACTTTGTAGAGATGTGCAGCTTGCAGGAATCACTGTCTGGAGAAGAGCATCTCCACTAAATACAAAAAGCTGAGTTTTCTGTTTCTTAGTGATGAGCTAAATTAGGTAGCAAATAATTGAGAAGGACATTAAATTTGAGTAAAAATACCATTTACCACGATATCTTTCAGGGCCATCTGCCAAGAAAATGTCTTCTACTGTGCTGCCATTTATAATAGTGGGTCAGCTGGCTAAGCTGTCTGGCTAGGTAAGAGAAATTCATCAGCTCAGTTAAAATACATAACCAGAGTGTAAAGCATCTGAAGTGAACTGTTACATCTTCCTGAAAACCTTTTTGTTATGACAATGACTAATGACCCAAAATTGTTGAATGTCTCCTCTACTTATGCAACGGAGACCTGCAATTATATTCTTTTTCATTTGGAAACTTGACACATTTTGTTAGCCAAAGCTCTAAATGAAAGTTATATCCAATATAAGGTTGAATTATGCTATTCAGTAAAGAACCAGCCTCCAAGCTCCTCATTCAGTGTCCTTTCACACTGGAGCCTCACTTGTACATGGCCAGATTGACTTCATTTGACTTAGACTGATTTATGCCACACAAGAATTTGGTTCCACTTGCTAGTAATTGTTGACTGCTTTTGGTGGAAAAATATCCAGATAAGCCCCAGGGCAGACTGAAGGAATAGGACATGGGATGTGTGATGTAGATGGTGGTCCACATGACAGTCAATAGTTATGAACTCAGAATGGAGTTAAAATTAGTAGAAATATGCCTTTAATGTCTTACGTTCTCACCCCTCTATACTTCACTGTGACTTTAAAGAAAAATATGGGCTTTTTGCAAACACTTAATTCCTTGCAAGCCCACATACGCAAACAAGCATGACAAAAACTTCTTTAAATACCGTCACTGGTGTATTTGTACCAAGAAAATACAATACCAGATCCAGAGAACAGCAGTAGAATGCACTTAAGAAGCCATGTATGGGTATCTGGAACTGTGTTATGATTATTTCCCATACATATTTAATTTTAAACAAAGGGATTGGGTTTGAGAGGGTAATATCTGCTTCTGAGAGTGCCATCATCATGGTAGTCCTCCTAAAGATGAATGTGTATTTTGTAGGACATTTATAGGTTGAGATAAGACAAGCAGGCTACACAGTTGTAGGTGTCCACATTTCGGCACTGTAGAATCAGATTCACCACTAAAATCATGCAAGCCTGTGAAAGCAAGAAGGTCTCATGGTACCAGATGATCATAATGAACAGAAGAAGCAGTGCTATCACCTGCAGCACAAACTCTTATGTAGATTCTATTATAGTCTTTCCAGATTATGAGCTGTGAAATTGCTGTCTCATAAGCAATGCTGAAGAAAGCGTAACAGAGTTGGAATTTAAAACAGACAATTTGGTTCTGTCCCAAAACACAGAACTGCTGATAGGAAACAATAACAGCTGCTAAAAAATGCTACTTGAATGAGAACGAAAGCATTTCCTCTGCAGGAAATTATCTTAGGAGTAGAAAACACCTAAGTAGTAAGCGACAAAACCCAAAAGCCCATAAAAATGTTGTTTCTGACAGGGAAACATTCCATAATCAAGACAAACGATATTCCCATAGTCACTAATGAACCAGTATACTATGTGCACGCCTAATGAAGGTGCAGACTTGGATTTGCTCTTTTTGAAACAAAAATTATGAAAAAAGCTGCATACCCTTTATTTACTTTTGCCCATTCCTTGATTCCCTTCCTCAAAATCTTTCTCTTTTTCTCCAAAGTCACAATGCTTTCACATCCAAAATTGATTGTCTGCTCTCAAAGGTGGTTAATTAGTTCTGTTGCTTAAACAGTAACTGCAACATTCAGAAAAAGCACTGAAGATAGATATCCTACTTCTCCCATTCAACTGTTGCCATCCCTAAAAACACTTAAAAGCCATGAGTCATGCTCTTTTCCTCCTCCAGCAGTCAAATGATTGAATAATTATAGTCATACTTTAGGAATTTATTTTTACTTGCCTTCTCATTCCTTACCTTGGACTCGCTTCACACAAGAAGCCCTTTTTCTGCTTAACCACAAAACTTAAAAACTTTTGTTAAAATTCAAAAGTAGGATCTACCATAAGATCCTGATTCCAGGAACTGGAACTGTGAGATCTACCCTGAAGTTGGGAAATCACAGTAAGATCACAAAAGACTTGGCAACAGTGCAATTCCTCCATGAGGATGCTTTAGTTTTATTGTTTCTTTCTTCAGTATAGGTATTGGAGTGTGGAAGAAAGGAAAGTGGATAGGAGTTTCCTCTTCTCAAGCCTGGGAAAGGGGGAAAGGTGCCTGGTAGATCCTGTCCCTGTCCTCTTGCTCCTTCATTTATAGGTGAGAAGAGCTGTTCTTGGGGAACTTCTCACCCAAGAGTGGTGGAGGTGAAGAGTGTAGGGAGGTGGAGTGGTAAGTGATGCTCTAAAAGGTAAGGGGAAATGAGTCTCAGGCTTCTCACCCCTGCAGAAGGGAGGAAAGAGGAGACCGGCAATCAAAGGTGAATTCCTTGTGGCTTGATCAACCCAGGGAGCAGCTGAGGTCCCACACTGGCCTTGTGCTTCAGAGTGACACAGAAACCCTCAGACAAGGTCTAATGCTACTTGGAGAAAAAGAGCCTCTTCTGCTGACAGCTCATCCGGCTGAGCAGGCTCGTTCAGTAAGAATGGTGTATTTTAAAGCCTGCATCTAAATTAAGAACTCAGGAAGATGCTTTTTTTCTGCTTTTGAAAGAATGAGATGTCCAATTCAGTTTCCTTGGCTTAACTGCTAAAGATGAAAATTATTTATAAAAGCTATAATGTAACCTTTGGTTGGCATTTTTTCACAAAGCAGCAAGGCTGAGAGTATACATTTTTAAAATTTCTGGATTTTCTTTTCTTAGCAATTTAACAGTAACTTAGCAAATTTTACCAATATTAATGTTGTAATTATAGAGGTCTTTTTATTATGTAATAGTTGAAAATACAGAGCCACTTGCAACTTTACTCCCTACCCCTCTCCTATTTCTTGCTAGACTGAGCTATCTGACAAGCTTATTAGCATTGAACAGTAAAGCTGCTCTTGAGCTGCTGTCATTTCTCAGTGAGACAGGACAGACTTTATGTTCTTCAAAGATGTTTAAATTATTTTTGCTAGAAAGTTCAATTATACACAGGGACTTCAACAGTTATACAGAAATATTCTCTAGGTTAATTCTGCCCTCCAAAAACCTGGATGTTTATATTTAAACATAATTTTTTACAGGATAATTTTTTTTACATAATATTGTAGCTAAGGAGAATCCTGAATTCCTTTTTAACACTAATGCAAAAGTAAGGAAATGGTAAAACAAAGTAGATGTTTTTTGATGGTACTGTGACTTTCTAGTGACACTACAGGAAATATATGAAAAAAAGCCAAACTACAGAAAGAAATAAAACCAGAAACTTAATAAAAGTAATCTGGTAGCCTAAACCTCTGTCTAGAACAGAGACCAGTGGATTTGGGAGTGAAGAATATAATCGCATAAAGCAGTAGTTTCAGGAGACTATAATTTTTTGTGAATTTGGGGAATAGTTTTAGCCCTTTCAGAATGAGAGCATAATGTGGGGGAAGAAGAAAAGGATGAGAGGATTTTGTCTATTTGGATATTTTCAAATGGAATAATTTTAAATTTTCATTTCAAATTTCATTTCAATTTTTCATTAAATTTCAATTTTAAAATCAAGCCTTTTAATATCAAGTTTTAAGGACTGAAGTGATCATGAAGTCAAAAATTTCGTGATTCAGATGAAAAGGCTTCAATTTTAAATCAGCTTTTCCAAACTATTTTTTTAAAAGTAAAACAGAAGGGAGAGGGGTGGGGACTTGACCAACCAGCCAAAAAGAGTCTGTTGCTACCTCACATTTAGCCCTAAGTCAATAAAAGTGTTTTAATTAATCTTTTTTGATATCTCAGTACTATGTAAACTTGTTTATGCTCTGTTCCAGGGGTGAAAGACAAGATGGTAGGCTCAAGGACCTGTGATCTGTTCCCAGCTGGCTGGAAAGAAGTATGGGGGTGCCTTTGCCTCCTCACCTCTGTATAAGGTGTAGTTTTTGCCAGACTCCTATAAAAGTTCAGAGATTCATTCCTTCCCAGATCCACTTGTTATACTGCTCCATTTTCAGTATTTTAAAAACTCACAAATTAAGTGAGATTATATTGAATTCCCCAATCAAAAAAAAACCCCAACAAAACCAACATCACATACACTCCAGGGAATCACAACTACATTTTACTTGCATCTATGCCCCAAAGACTGGGAACAGCTGTAAGATGTGAAATGGTTTTGACTTTTGAGGAATCGACAATTGCCCTTGATGTCCTAAATAACAGGGGAGCAGGTGGCAATGCAATCATCAGGAATGGTTTTATAAGGCATGCTTGTGTGACTGGTTCATGATCCTAATTCTCTAGATCAGCATCAAGGAGGAAGAGTGGCTTCTCTCCATTGCCGACAGGCTGTCATCACATTATAACCTAAGTGGTGGACGGAGGTCAACAGCTAATGAATCTTGTGAGCAGACTCACCACCTCCAGATTGCAGTCCCTTTAGAGATTGCTGCTGTCTTTTTCCCTTTTCTTCTTTTACCCCCTGTGAACCTTTACATCCTCAGAAGGATTTGGCCTTTCCTGGCCTCTGACAAACGGAAAATACTAGGCTTTGAAAAGGGAGCTTCTGCTGTTGCCAGTTGGTCTTTGAAAGAACCAGAGAAAGTACGTTGCCAGATTTTTCTTTTTCTTAAGTGCTCTGAGATAAAGGTTCAGATTAAAGACAGGGCTGTGAAATTACATTAACTTCTTGAAGGGCATTTTTTCTCGGTAGCTTTGATTAAATTATAGAAAGGTTATTACATTTAAAAAATGTTGTCATTTAGCTGTCCTCCCTGTGCTTTAGAGCCAGTTGTGAAACAGCTGTGTTACAGAGTCTGTTACGGTATTGATGGATATGTTTGTGGTTCACCTGTAACTCTGCTAAGACTCGGAAGAAAAGCAGCCTAGAGACCATCAATTTATTAATTCCATCCTTGTGCAAAAAAAATTACCAGGAAAGCGCAAGGGAGAGGTTGCACAAGGGATAATTACCACAAAGGAATTTGTGAACTCTGAATCCTGAGTGGTTTAGGTCTTGAAGTATTTCATAACACTGCATTATGTTTTATAGTTTCTTAGATTTTGTGCTGTCTTGCCTGGGTATTTCCACTTTACTTTGCTATTTATGCTGCAGAGGCAGGGTTAGGCTGTTTCTTGCTCCACAACAAAGGCAGAGACCCTGAGACACCTGGATTGAGTGGTGAGAGCCCAAGGAACCACTGTTTTCCCCAGAAACATATGTACCTAAGTGACATCGATCCAGATACCTTCCAGAGGGACCCAGACAGGCTGGAGAAGTGGGCCCATGCCAACCTCATGAAGTTCAACAAGGCCAAGTGCAAGGTCCTGCACCTGAGTAGGGGCAATCCCAAGCACAAATACAGGCTGGGCAGAGAATAGCTCGAGAGTAGTCCTGAGGTGAAGGAATTGGGGGTATTGGTCAATGAAAAACTCAACATGAGCCGGCCACTTGTGCTTGCAGCCCAGAAGGCCAACAGCATCCTGGGCTGCATCAAAAGAAGTGTAGCCAGTAGGGTAAGGGAGGTGATTCTGCCCCTCTACTCTGGTTTTGTGAGACCTCACCTAGAGTACTGCATCCAGTTCTGGGACCACACATATCAGAAGGACATTTAGCTGTTGGAGCAGGTCCAGAGGAAGGCCACAAAGATAATCAAAGGGCTGGAGCACCTCCCCTATGAAGACTGGCTGAGAGAGTTGGGGCTGTTCAGCCTGGAGAAGAGAAGGCTGTGGGGAGAGCTTATTGCAGCCTTCCAGTTCCTGAAGGGGTACTACAGGAAAGCTGTGGAGAGACTTTTTGCAAGGGCTGGTAGAGATAGAACAAGGAGAATGGATTTAAACTGGAAGAGGGTGGATTTAGACTAGATCTTAGGAAGAAATATTTCACTGTGAGAGTGGTGAGACACTGGAACAGGTTGCCCAGAGAAGCTGTGGATACCTCCTCCCTGGAAATGTTCAAGGCCATGTTGGACAGGGCTTTGAACAACCTGGTCTGGTGGCAGGTGTCCCTGCCCATGACA
Organism: Mesitornis unicolor; assembly: GCF_000695765.1. Taxonomy (NCBI): domain Eukaryota; kingdom Metazoa; phylum Chordata; class Aves; order Mesitornithiformes; family Mesitornithidae; genus Mesitornis; species Mesitornis unicolor. The sequence goes on along the minus strand of NW_010184558.1, from coordinate 32,491 downwards.
AGGGGATTGGACTGGATGATCTTTAAGGTCCCTTCCAACCTAAACCATACTAGGATTCTATGATTCTGTGCTACAGATAGAGTATTGCTGCCTTCCAGAGACTCGTGGTGACAGGACAGAACAAGACATCTACACTTTAGAGCGAGTCCCACAATAAATGGATATCTGAGTGGCTGGAAACAAGATCACTGCATCTGTTAGGGCAATGTCTTGTACTGCATACAAAGACCAAAGACTGACTTAAGAAGCCATGCTTGTTTTTGAATAGGAGATGTATTGAATCTATACTATTAATTGTAGTTATCTCAATCCCATGTTTTGTTATATTTCCTATAGTTTCTGGAGTAAAGAGCCTTCATTATGTGTTGTAGCTTGAAAATCAGTAAAAGTATACTTGCTTCCTGAATAAACATGTTTCTGACCCAAAAGTAAAAATGTCAAAGAAACAACTTGAGGCGGACCCATGCAGCTGCCGTAGGTGGCACGACTTGAACTAGGGGCAAGGAAGAGAGAAGAGCACAGTGCTCCGTGTCATTGTTCACCCTGGTAAAACCACACTCTGAAAGAACTGCATTTCTGACAATGGCAGGGTAACAAAGAGTGCAGAAGCTCTGGTAGTTTGGTGTTATTTCTACAAAAAATAAATAAAGCAGGGGAAAATTAACATTTGTTCCTTTCACTTCTCTAATGGAAGTAAAACATTCTCTTCTCAGTCCCACACCACTTACTTTTTTGGTCCATTTCTTAAAAGTATATAAACACTAGAGAGCATTTAAGCACAGCTTTCGAGTATTTTTTGAGGACTCCTCTAGTTTGTCATCATAGAAAAAAAATGCCTGCATTCATGGGGCCCAGTGAAAGCTCTCCCACCAAGACCCTTGAACTCAACTCCATTAGTGGTTTTCACTAGGCAGTAACAGGAATAGCTTTCAGGACACTTGCTGAATTTCAGCTGTTTTAAGGATTGAAATGCATGAAGACTGTAGATATCGAAAGTCAGGAGCTTCAGTGATTGCAATGTTTCCCAGGTAGGAAATTGGGAAACAAGTAGGAGACTGTCAAGGTGAGGTGGTCACTGCTGCTTAAAAAGTGCAGATTTAGGTGTCTCAAGAGTAACCTCTGCCTAGGCAGACTTGTTCACCATGACTTCAGTTGTGGTAATCGGCTGATCTAAATAATAGCATAGGAAATTAAAGACACCTTTATGAGGAATGGGAATTTCTCGTCCCATTCCAGCATTCGCTTAGGAAGCACAAATTGTTGCAAGAGAGCAGCAGAACAATTCAGCAGCAGCAACAGCTGGAGTCTGTGAGCCTATGTGGCTCCTTTATTTAGATCTTCTTTTCCCCAGATAATTGTCCAGGAGGCAGCAGACTCCCAGGCTACTTTGTCATTGGTGTCTGACTCATTTCCACAGGACTGTGGAGGGTGCAAGCAGCAGGAAAAAGGGAGGCACAACAGGAAGACCTTCTGCATCTGTGCTGAGCACCCTCATCCTGTGGCCGTCAGCTGAAGAGTGGTAGGTTTATGGGGCAAGGAAGCTGCTAGGCCTAGAGTTTGGCAGAGGAGGCGTGAAGGACATCTGAGGGCCATGGAGAGAGAGAGAAAGGCTACAGGCAGTTTCTTCTCATAGTGTAAGTTGTGAAGGTGGTCTTTCACATCCAGATATAACACTGACCATGCTGTATCTGAAGATCAGTGAGATGCCTTCATGTCCTCAGAGATCAGTTCACCTTTCCCTTATCCCAGGCTTTTTCCCAAATCCCTGCTGTTTGAATGTACAGGGTTATTGAAACTTTCTGCTACAACAAAGCCCAAGTGGATGCTGCAGGGCCAAGGCAGGAGAGTTGCTGCAGAGGCTGGCATGTGGGAAGGGAAAAGAGCATAGGGGGAGAGCGGAGTGAAAAGTCTAATCTAAAATATGCCTTGACATTTCAAGTTTCAGCAATTTGTCTCTAAGCAAGGTAGTGAAGTTTTATTGTTGTGCTGGACTAACAGGATGAATCCAGCACCCATTGTGTGTGGGTGATAGATTAGGGCTAATATTTCCAACTCCCAAGCTAAAAAATCATGTGGGCAAAACAGAAGTAATATTTTTGTTTTGCAGGACTGCTTTCTTCTTATTATGTTGGTTTTTAATGGAACTTCAATAACTTCAATTTAAATATTAGCAAATTTTATGTTAACTTTTTCTATATTTCCTGTACAGTCTGGATTGTGTATAATTCCTTGCTTAATGTTTTGGCAAACTCACTGCTGGTTTATAAATACCTAGCTCCTAGCTGAAATCTGCTTTGACTTGGAGAAGACAATGAAAGAAACAAAGACTGTAACTTCAGAGACTGTAGGAAGAACCCAGTGCAATGCCTGCCTTGGGATACTGCAGAAGAAGAACAAGCAATAACAAAAGCAACTCTCAATACTGCCAGCCTCTGGGTCTCTAAACTGTCTGCTACCTAAAGAAGACAGTCATTGGCCTAGAACAAGGATTAATTAAGCTCCCTGCAGAAGGCAAGACTGGCTTCACACTTTCTCAATCACCTTGAACTTTTTCAGGTTTTGTGCTTATCACAACCCCATTGCTCTCAGCATCCCCAGGCTGCAACAGTACTGTAGCCTTTCCCTGATTTCTTAAGTCTGTGCATGTGTGTTGCTTGCACAAGTCACTGCTTGAACCTCAAGTCAGACCTATGAGAATAAACCTGGTGTACCTCTGGATGCATGAGCATAAACCCAGTTATACAGTTGAATGCACAAATAATCCCTCTACTTGTATACTGTGTAGACATAGGCTAATGGCAGATAACACTGTGGCACATGGACATGAGGCTCTCAGAAATTATCCCAGCACTCTTGGATATACTGTGGTTTTGTGCTATTTGTTACTAGATGTGACCAAATAGTTAAATAAAAATATGTGTCTGTTAAATGACAATTGACTGCAGATGCAATAGAAAGCATCCTGAGTACCCTCCTCTTCTGCTGCTTGCTTTATAAAATGTTCCTGTGACAGAGTTCAAACCCCAGAGGGATGTTATGTATATGACAAGTAGCTCGTTGTGAACAATGGGTCAGGTAGAGTTGAGAGTTGTGAATCCATTACCTTTCAGGGTCACCAAACTGTAGGTTGTATGGAAAACACCTTGCACATCATATCACTGGAATTATAATAGGAACGAATAAAGGTGGAAAAAGCATATACCTAGAAAACAGATACAGTATCCAAGTATTAAACCTCTCACTGAACAGGAAAACCAGAACAAGAGCATAAAAGCTGCATTCTGGATGTTCTTTTACCACTAAAAGCATGTGGTTCTTTGAATCACTGTTGGCTGAGGCAGTAGAGGAATACTTGTGGATAAGAGGAAGAACAAACAATAACAAATGAAAAAAGAGAAATCTGTGCTTCCTTTGATTTATGTGCTTTATGTTCTACAAAGAACACTACACTCTCTCCAAGACCGTCACTCACATTTCCTAATTCCCATCCTATGCTACAGGCTAAGGAACAGCCAGTCAAGCCTGAACAGGACAAAGTGATAACCAGAACACATCAGCTGTGAAAATCTTTAGCCATGAGCAGGCAGGTGCATGGTTTGCAACCAAGGAGCAGTGGTGCATTGAGAAGGACTGTTACTGTCTTCACAGTCACTGACATAGTGCATTTACTGGGTTGAGGCAGTGCTCAATACATGGCATCAATACTCTTTAGGCAGTGAAGCAGGGATCTAGCAGCTGCTGCTCTTTATTTTCCTTCCAGAAACATAACACCAAGAGGGTAGCTGGCCATCTCCACTCCTGTGCTGTCAATGGATGTCTCAGAGCCTTTTAATTAATTTCAGTTCACCATGCCTAATATTAGGCACTTAAATAACATGTCTAAGAGTCCTCATATAATCAGAAGCTCTGGAGTGCCTCAAGACTGAATGACCTC
>NW_010184558.1:0-28526 GCF_000695765.1 Mesitornis unicolor | reverse complement strand
TCCTGCTGATTATAGAAAAGTAGTGCACATAGGTTCCCAACGTAAAAGCTTTATTTTAGATCCTTAAGATAAACTTCCTGCTCAGTTCTACTTCAGGATATCACCTTGTCAGAAGTTTCTGTGATGTCCTACTCCTATTCTTACCTGCTTACTCTTAAAAGAGCAGCTCCTCTGTCTGAGGTCCTTCACTCTTATGGATAATAGAAAAGCTGTAGTTGCACATCGAAGTTAAACAATATGTATGCCCCTTCCTACATATGTCCCTACACTGCTTTCAGTGAGTAATTATGAAAACTTTTTAGTGTCAAAGGATTAATAGATGGGAGCATCAGATGCTGAACTGTGAGCTGAAGGCCATGCTTGCGAAAGATAAGGAAAAAATCCAGGAATTATTAACACTACAAATTTTTACTCACCACACTTTAATAGGTGATCAAATTATTCTACAAATAGGCAAAACATAACAGACACACTTGAGAGCACACTCAGACACACTTGAGCCTTGTTTCCATTATTAATACCCTATTTTCTTGTACCCAAACATTCAACACTGAAGGGAAGTACTGCAATGCTTCATCCTTTGTTTAAGTTCCCACACGTCCTTCTCACATCCCTCTCTTTTAGTGGTCACAGCATGTGTCATTTTAACCCATACTTTGCCATACTTCCTGACAGTCTCCTCTCCTGGGAAAAACAGAGGGTGCCAAGTTCCCCCTGGTACTCTGCTGCCTGCCTCCCAGGCTGTGGCTGCCATGCCTGCCAGCATGCTCAGTTGAGGTCAGGCAGAGTGGCTGTGGGTATGGGTACTGGGGGTCAGTGGGGTCAGCTCAACTGTGAGCAGTTGCCTTTGCACACCAGAAACCCAGTGGCTATCTCAGCATCAGCCTCCAGCCATAATCATAGAATTGTAGAATCATTAAGGTTGGAAAAGACCTCTAAGATCAACAAATCCAACTGTCAACCCAACACCACGATACCCACTAAATCATGTCCCTAAGTGCCACATCCATGTGCTTTTTGAACACCTCCAGGGATGGTGTCTCCACCACTTCCCTGGGCAGCCCGTTCCGATGCTTAACTACTGTTTCAGTAAGGATTTTTTTTCTAATATCCAATCTAACCCTCCCCCGGTGCAATCTGAGGCCATTTCCTCTTGTCCTATCATTAGTTACTTGGGAGAAGAGACCATCATTCACCTCACTACCACCTCCTTTCATCCTAAGGAGTGCTCCGTGATATCTGAATTAACTCCTGATCACTGGGGGGGGGGGGAAAGATACTATTAAAAAAAACCAAACCAAACCAAACCAAAAAAAACCACAGTTCCCTAATCCAATACAACTTCTAATAACATCTCTGCAGCAGTTCCGGGACACTTGTATGTGTTCCTGATGTGACATGGGGGCTAGTGAGGAGAGTAATACACGTAGCACTGATGGCAGTGAAGCTCCACTAGAAACCCTGGGAGACAGACAGAGAAGCAGATATAAGTTATATAATACGATACTCAAACTAACAGGAGTCAAACCAAGCTAGGTTTTCTTTTTATTGATTGTGTTTTATATTTAGGGTTCTGTGTATGTTACCACTGGCTGTCTGTAAGTTGTGATTGCCACTGCTAGTCAAAGGGATCTGTGACCAGTGATACTTGCTCGTTATTATTATGGCCATCCAGAAAATCTCTGCTACAGCTATGTTTTGACACAAAACACAGATAACATTGCAGCTTGTGCTCGCCACTTTCCATGCAAGCCAAGATGCTGTTTCACCAAGTTTGCCATGACAAAATAAGATCATCTCAGCTTAGTCTAAGACATCTCATCTCACAGGCCAAAGGCAGTAATCTTCTGGCTGAAGGCACACCATCAGATAATTTTTTGCAGGTATCCCTTCAACAATGTTATGTATAACAAAAGGAAAATCTTTAATGAACTATTTTTATCTTTTAGTATGATTTTTCATTTATAAAGCATTGAAATATTCCCATTGCAATATTCTGAGAGCACAGGCAAAGCAATTATTGTTGTAGCTATGCCTCTGAATAGGGAAGAAAATACTAATTTTATAGAACAGTGTGACTATATTTTGAGTAAGGTAAAATTATATTGGTATATTTTGAGGAGAATTCAATACTAATCCTGTCTGGACCTGATGTTTTACTGAAATGAGATCATCAATTACTGTCTGTGTTTCCTCATGAGGTAATGTTTTATTTAAATTGTTCCTGATTTCTTCTGACAGTTTAGGCAAATGTAATTTTCATAAAAAGGACTTTTACTGCTTTCAGCTTTTTTCTTCAATATATAATTTCTAATAGAATTTTTTAGACACTGGTGATTTCTCTATTTTTATCTCTTTCTGAAGTGAATACATGTATAATATGGCATGTCAAACCTTTACCTTCTTGAGTTGTGATTAAATGTGGTATTAGTCATCTAGATTACTGCAAATTCTGGGAAGTCTTTTTAGATATATCTATATAACTATGTACATATCTCTACCAGAATTCCTCCTCCACTTCTTTGCCAAGGAAAGCAAATTACTGTTTTGTTTCCCAACTCTAGAAGTAAAGGACAGCTCTATCAGTTTTTGTCACCAATCTCCTCAAAGAATGGCTTGCATATTAACAAAGTTGAGCATCCCCTCACAGTTGCTTTCTCTGGTACCTAACCTTGGATAGTGTCCACAAAATTTGTGATACCTTCCACAAAGTGTATGCACACTCAATGCTTGGTGTGGCAAAGTCCAAGAGGAAAGGTCTCAGTGCTGGAATTACTGCTATTATTAATTATTTAAAAATTTGTTTTTGTTGACTCTATGTGATTGTTTTATGACAAAGTGAATTACAGCACACCAAATCTCTGCTACTTAAACTATCTCACTCTCTTCTTACATTTGCGTTGTCAAGCAAATCAATGTCTATTTTGTTTGTGAAGTTCATAAGCAAAGTTTTAGAAACATGATAAGCACATCTAAATATCCGCAGATGTCAGAAAGCATTGAAACTAGTTCCCATGCTAGCTCAGCAAGCCAGATAAGTTTAAATACCCACAGATGTCAATGCCTTGCAACTTGTTCTCATGCCATATCAGCAAAAAAAGTTTAAACAGTTGTTTTGCAATGGATATTTCAGTATAATTTGTGCCTCTGTCATGTTTTCAATAACTGTTCTCAAGCAGGAAACCCAACACACACAAGCTTCTCTATCAATTCCTTACTGGCTTTCATCTTAGCAGCTCCATTACAAATGTATTTTCTTCTCAGAGATGTTGGGGACAAAATAGATATTGACTTATTAAAAGAGGTTTCTAAATCAACTCCAAATATTCTTGCAGTGATGATTTAGTTGTTATTACTGTTACATATTATTCATTTGGTGAATTCAGTTAATTTGCCAGTAGAACATTGCCACAGGGGCTTTACTTCAGTAATGCCCAGCTGAAACAGACTTGGTTTTAGCAAGCTGAAATTAAGGAGCCAGAAAAATACACTGAATTATATAAAATGGGAGAGATACTTTGGGATTACAGATCTGTAGATTGTTTTGACTGCCCATAGCTGGCATATGCAAGTGAGGAAATTTCATCTTTCAGTACATAGATGTCTGAATGCAGCCACCAAGAAGCCATGTGTGAATTTAAAGTGTGTCTGGGCAGGGAGGGCAGGTAGTCAGGAAGTCCACTAGATGTTAATTGGAAGTGAAATTAATCATGCCCTCCATCCCTGGACATATTTAAAAGACACGTAGACGTGGCACTCAGGGACATGGTTTAGTGGTGAATTTGGCAGTGTTAGGTTTACAGTTGGACTCGATGATCTTAAGGGTCTTTTCTAATGTAAATAATTCTATGGTTCTCTGATTCTGTGATTCTATGCAATGTGCATAGGCTCTTTGTTTAGGTGTTCTGTAATATAAATAAAATAAATTACAAGATTGATGGTTTGTACTTTAAGATATAAATAATAAAAAATACTTTTCATCTGAGGAATACTAGCATATTGAATGAACAAATCAAACCAATGTATTCCTCTACCATGAAGAGCTACAGTGGTTTCCTAATGAATATGTAATACCTACATTAACATTTTTATTAGGCACAAGTCATCATTTTTTTCATATTCATAAACACAGTGGATCATGCATGAAATTGCTACTTTTCAAGAGAGTGAGTTGTGTTTCCTGTTGTAAGAACTTGTAAACCATCACTTAACTGCTGTGTGGTTTCCGCTAACAAGGTTCTTTGGGATCTCTTTTCTCTTCTGTTGATCAGGAACCATGTGGCAATGACAGAACCACATTTTTAGATAACTCGTTTGTTTAACTAACAGCAAAAAATAACTAATAGTGTGATCTAGCCTGGAGGAACTGTCATGCTCCAATTCAATAGCTTGTTTCCTTCTTAAGAGGTGTAAAAAAACGTAGAGTCCTGTCTTGTTAGCAGTATGTGGAAGCCTAAATTTTCTTCCTGAGATTTTGAACCATTTACAGAGCAACAATTCTTGTCTTCCCCCAGTCTGTTAAAGTGCAACTGATTTTCTTGTTGATTTTCAGTCAGCTTTTATGACTAATGTAGTTCAGCTCATGTGTTGAAAATAAATTAACTATATTAGGGTGAGTCAAAAGGAGAAGAAAAAATTTGTAACTAAATGAAAGACCTGGTAGTCTGTTCCTGTTTGTGATAGGTTAGAGTCCAAAGTTAAGCTAAATATTTCCCCTGAGCTAAGTATTCCTATTTACTCATGATTCATCTGATCCTCTATTAACATGAGCAGCAATTTAGAAATGTAGATCATTATCTGAAGCACTGTCACCACAAAAGCTGAGCTGGATATCCACCACAGAGATTAATAATACATGCTGGCAGGACATTTCCTTCGCCCTTGCCTGGATATGTGCTCCCATCCCACATTGCTCTTCTCCCAGATCCCTTTTTTAAAAAGCTCTCTGTTGCACCTGTTGCTTCCCTGCATGCCGAGTTCCCATTTCTCATTGGCATTCACACAGGAACCAGAAGCCCCACCAGATGGAGCTGAAATCAGGGGTGCAGGTTCCTTCATGGTGGAAATACCCTGCGAACAGTGGGGGCGTCACAGCAGCTCTGCAGTGAGCATCAGCTGCTGGCAATGGCTGGCAAGGGCAGACACAGAGTGGTCCATGCCAATAAGCTCAGCCACTAGCTTTTTCAGGAAAGATGTGCTGACATGGGCAGTGGGATCAGTAAGTTGCTCGTGCAGAGGGCAGAGGAGCAGGAGGCTGTTAGAGGCACAACGGAAAGCAGAAGGAAGAGATCGTTGGAGGGATTCCATGCTTGACTCTGCCCAAACTCTCCCAGAGCAATATCCCTGATAATAAATGCTCTTTTCAAAGAACATCCATGGGATTATACAGTTTTGGTTTTGTTTGTTTGTTTGGTTTTTTTTTACTAAATGAGATGCCAGTATATATTTTATTTGTTTAGTAATACAGTGTCTAATATTGAAAAAAAAGGTTAAATAACTGCTAGGATAGTGATCAAAACACTGGAAAAGAAAATTGAAGCTGTGTGGAGTAAATCTGAAGAATGTGCTGTTTTAAAGTCAATGAAGAGTCTTTGGTGAGCTTAGTAGTACCTGTAAAATTTGATGTGGTATCAAGTTGCTCAGCAATGATTCTGAAAGATTTTTATAACTGCAAATATAGCATGACTGATTATTTTGTAAAGAGGTTAATTTCACAACTAATTACTGTCTGGTAATGCATTATATAAATTCTTATATCAAAATTATTTGAGGGTTTTGTATTCAACATTCTTCCTTTAGGGAAGGACATCACAAGTCTTTGGGAGCACATTGTATTGCTATTGTGAGTTAGTTTGATTCAATAACTCACAAACACAATTTACAGGTTCTGCATGGAAAAGAAATTGATTAATGTATTAACACTACCAAAGTTTTAAATAAGACCATACAAAACATTTGGAAAATGCTAAAAAGAAAAAAAACAACCAGCCAAACAAACAAATCAACAACATTGGAATTAAAATCACAATAAAGGAAAGAACTAGTGTCTTCACTCCTATTCAATCTGCCACTTGATCAAGTAATTTTTGTTCCAGAATCTTTATCCATAAGTTACTGTTTTGGTCAGATCAGAGAGACTTCTCACCCCTTGTCATACTATTTGGTCTCACTGAACAGTTACTGCAATGATACTGATAAAAGTGTAGCAACATTATACAACCTTTTTGTGTTTACAAAACTCAAGACAAAAAATGTTGTGGCTTTTATGTTGGCGCTGCATGTGACTCCCACACTGTAAGGAGTTGAGAAGCACAGATGATAAGCTCTGTGGGACTGAATGTGATTGCTGAAAAAGACCTGAACAAATCTGAAAGTGGTCTGTGTGTAATGATAGACCCATAAACTGGACCTGTAAAACCAGATTTTTTTTTTCACATCTGTTGGACCACTTTCAAACAAGACCAGAAACCTGAATATGTATTTCATAAAGGTTTTAAATTTAACATATGCAAAAGGCAGATTTATTTTGTTGTCAGGAATGACTGAAAAGTAGCATCTTTTACTAGGTTGTACCTGTGATAATAGCTTACAATACTTAGCTCTGAGGATGGTGATTTGGGCATATAAAGACCTACTAGAATTATTTCTTCTACTGCGGCTCAGACAGGGATGTCAGTTAGCCTATTCTGACTTCCTCACAAGTCATTCGATTGCTTGGGAAGGATTCACAGAAAAGCAATGCAAGATTTTGGTAGAAAGTAAACAAACAGAAAACTCAAATATTTTTTACTAGATGCTATCTTTGAAAATGCCATATTTTACATGCAGGTTTTGTGGTGTTCCAAATCAGCCAGAGTTAGGCTCCTGCTGTATAATTAACCACCCTAAGATCTGCTTTTAGTGAAATTGTATTTCACATGTGAACAAGAGTCTCAGAAAAAAGCTATGAGAAAGCCTAAGGTAGTAAGAACTGAATCAAAAATCAGATGATCCCTGAAAAAACACTATTCTTTTGCTTGAACTTTTTGCTAAAGTTTTTCTGAAAACAGACTTTTTGATTGGTGGTGAACACACATGACTGAAAAGTAGCTGTTATGCAGAAGAACATGAAACAGCTCTCATATTGTTCAGCTCTTCAGGTTATATCACTAGACAAAACGAATTATGTTTCCTTCTGGCTGATGAAGCCAATAGAATACAGTGAACAATTAATGGCAAATGTCACTTCTGAAATTATAATAAAAAACTTGAAAAGCTGTAATGATTTTTATATGTTTTTCTTTTTAAGGATGCTGATGCTAGGGCAATCATTGTTCTGTATTTGTATGATATAATACAATTTGTATACAGCCTAACAGGCTTTCTGTGGGTTGAAAAAGATTCAGAATATCAAAATTTAATATCTTAGACAGTGGAAGTAACACTGGTCATGTCAGGTTTTTTTTGGCCAAAGGAATATTATATAATCCTATCTATGTTCTATGTAGGTTTTTGGCACCTGGTTTCTGGGAATTTGTACAACTATAGATTTGAATTGCAATACTAGCTAGAGGGCTATATTGTACTCTTCAGATAGTATCAAATTGTATTCCAAATCAGGAATAACAAAATCCACAGCTATCTTAATATTTTATTGTATTATGGCTTGTTTGTGAATTTTAGCTTTGTAATTTCTGAATATTTTTTTTCCATGCACTTGAGTTATTTTCTGTTCCTAGTGTTTTGCTATTTTTTTTCTGTCTTGGGATTCCTGTAACGTTAAAATAATTTCAGCTACTCACCACAGCACTTTTGGTGGAAGGGTCAGAAGAACTATTTTCACTAATTTGTGAAAGCTTCCCCATCAGGGATTCATAAATAGCCAAATATATAATCTCTGACATACACAATCAATCTGGTTTTTATTATTGGTATCTATCAGGTGGAACAACAGCTGAGGGAATTGGCTTGACAGACTAGGAGTGTTAAAAGAAAGAAAGAAAAGAAACAAAACAAAGAAAGAAAGAAAGGTAGATAAGAAAGAGAGAGAGAGAAAGAAAGAAAAAGAAGGAAAGAAAGAAGAATTGCTGTTACCTTTCTGAGGCATTTGTTGGTTACTTGAAGTATACACCTCTTTAACGATCTTTTCTTTGTGTAGTGATACTGACTTTACTCCAAAATCTGTCAGAAACCAGTAAGTTTCCTTTTCCTTTAGAATTATTGTAGACCTTTGACATTTCTGTAGGAATAAACTGAAAAACAGACGCTGGAAGGCAGAAGAAATAAATATACTCTGCTAACACCATGGTGCAGGAGTTCAATGGGAGGAGAAAGAAGCAGCGTTGCCTGGACTGTTTTTTCCAAATCACCTATGGAAGCTGAAAAAAATGGACGTATCTGATCCTCTCCTCCTACAAGAGTGAAAGATACCCATATTTCAATCATGACTGCACTTAAGGAACAAAAGAGAAAATAAATATTGCTTATTGTGGGCTAAGATAAACCCAGCTTCTGCTGGTCAACAGGCTAGAAAGTTATGAGTTTAGAGCCAGAATGGAAAGACATTAATGTAGCCCTCAATGACCCATTGAATCATCTGGCAGTCACTACACAGCAGAGTTTTATAATCTATTAACGGTCATGTGAAATATGAGCACCTAAATCAATCTGGATGAAAAGAGGTACATGGAAAGTACTCAATATATTTTTAGAAGTGATATTCAACATTGATATCTTTTAAGTTTCAATGGAAAATGTCTATAATCCTTTCTTTTTCCGAAGAAAATGTTAGATATAGGAAATACTACCCCTTATTAAGGAAAATACTGTAAGAAAATTGAACAATTAATAACATTCTTTCTTTACATATTTTTTGTAAAACTTCAAAATTTGAAATATTTTTCACTTCTTTTTCAGATCATCAAAATTAAGGAAAAGTTTTAATCCAACTTTTTAACTGGACTGAAAACTCATTTCCATGAGTTTCAAAATCTGTTTTTGATGGGAAATTTTTTCAACTCTAACCTGATCATTACCCACACTAGGCAGATCCTGGTGTAGAGGAACATGCAGCAACTGTTGAGAACAATTCTCCTCCACTAGCTAGATTTCTGAATGCAAAGGAAACACAGTTGCAGAAGGATGTTTGGAGCTTCACTATTGAATTTAACTCTACCTGTGTCTGGGACCATAAAGCTGATATAGATGAAAGTGTTGGGAGCCACTGGATGAGTATTAATCATTTCTCTCAAGTGGGGTTCCTGGAGATCAAGATTCAGGAGACTCACTCCCTTCTCACTACATTCTGGCATCATTAAGGTGTCATGCCGAATTGCAGTATCTGTAGCAATGGACCTTCAGTGTCCATGTGAATGTGAGGCAGTTCTCCTGGGGAACAGGCTTGGAAGCTACAGATCAGAGTGCAAGGTGATCTGAAGAGATTCTCTGAAATCCCTTTGACCAGAAAAACTGCCATTAGTTAACCAAATGTTCATAGTTGTTATGATTTTTCCCCAAGCTGCAAGTACTGGGTTTTTTTTTAGTGCTAATAAAATGCACAGACATTTCATGCCCACCTTATCTACCTTTATTCCATTGACAGTAGCGTTTTTCTTCAGAGTAATAGCAATTGAGCTTGTTGGCAAACACAAGTATCTGTAATTGTCAGATCACCTCATGCCATCAGCAGGCACTGGAGATAATTAATATTGGATCATCCATTAGGAATACATAGAGCCAAAAAGGAATATGACGTGCCTTTAAATTTATCTGCAGAAAGAACATGGAAAGCTGCATAACTCTATGGAAAAGCAGCTTACAAATCTAGTAAATGTGTTGTAGGGGTGCTATTGTGGAACACCACATGTCTTTATAGTTATACATATGCATTGGGCCATGAAAATTATCAGAGGTATGAAACACCTCTCCTGTGAGGCCAGGCTGAGAGATTTGGGGTTGTTCAACCTGGAGAAGAAAAGGCTCTGGAGAGACCTTATTGTGGCCTTCTAGTACTTAAAAGGGAAGTACAGAAAAGCTGGGAAAGAAATTTTTACAAGGGCATGTAGTGATAGCACAAATAGTTTCAAACTAAAAGTGGGTAGATTAAGACTAGATATTAGGAAGAAATTCTTCGCTGTGAAGGTGGTGAGACACTGGAACAGGTTGCCCAGAGTGGCTACGGATGCCCAACCTCTGGAAGTGTTCAAGGGCAGGTTGGACAGGGCTTTAAGCAACCTGATCTAGTGGGAGGAGTCCCTATCCGTGGCAGGGAGGTTGGAACTGGTTGATCTTTAAGGTCCCTTCCAACCCAAACCATTTTATGGTTCTATGATTCTGTGCTGTTACAAGCATGTAGTCTGTAGCATAAAAAGCCAGCACACTAGTAAAACCAAAGATCTACGAGGCTGATTAAGAAGCATGTCCCAAAAGGGAAACAAACCTCAGGTTGCTACCAGACTTTATCCTTCATTGTTTATGTTAGCAGTTTCATTCTTTATAATTGCTATCTACATGTGGGGCTTAATTGACAACACTATGACTTCCCATTTATACACACCAAAAGCCAACTCCATTCAAAACACAATAAACAGAGGTCTGCACAGCTTGGTGGGCTGCCAGTGACTGTGTTGCTGCAAATAAGAGCACTGAATGGTTAGTTTTCCCAAAAGCTGTAACATACAATCCCTTTGGTGATATTTCTAGTGTCCTTGCAGTAGATCTCTCATACTGGAATATCACTGAGAACACGCAGAAAAATTCCCCACAGTCCACACATCAGAGACTGCCAGGGTGCGCGTGTGAAAAATACATCAGTCAAGGAATTCCCATAGCAAAACAGTATGCTTCAAACCACAGACTGCCTCTGTGACCATGTCATTAGAAAGGAAACATGCATAAAGATTACAATCTGTACCAGAGATGTGTACTGCAGATATACTACAGGCTCACGCCTCCTCAGAATAGAAATGCAAGATCATTCACACAACTTTATGTACTCATCCTGACAGCAGAGCCACTGACTATACCTATTTCATGTTTGTATCATATCTGTCCCCTTGAGACTAGTTTGACCTTTATTATGTGATTGTCAGTGATATTGCTTTTGGCTTCTCATTGTGGACTTCTGGTAGGAGCCCAAAGCAGAACTCTGCCTTTGTGCTTTACCATCAGCATCATGGTTAATCAACATTGACACTTGAAGGACATACGGATACATGTGTGTGAGAAGCCAGGTCCATAATTTTTTCAGAGTGCTTTTCCAGGTTAGGATAAGTCACATTTGTTTTAAATTTCTTGGAGTGATAAAGAAATTAGTATTTGGGTTCAAAAGGATTCAGGTTTCTGAAATGACAATGATTGTAAGTGGTGGAGTCTTTGTATGGTGACTATGTGACCACAGCTTATACAGTGGCTGTCAGCCAAAATAGCCACCAACACCTGTTCTGGGAGTGGAGGAGCAGACTAAGAGTTCATATGTGATATTGTGTACCCACTTATGAGATCTCCATCTCATCAACTGCAACACACAACAAGAAGTTTTCATGCTGCAGAATGGTATAGGGGCAGCTCAGACAGTGAATACCACACTGTTTCCCTTTTGCTTTTATTTCAATTCACCTACTGTTTACAGTCTAATTTCACAACACAAACTGTATTCAGGAATTTGACAACAGCCACTAAACTACAGAGCCCTAGTGAGAGAGCTGATTCACCACCTTAGAGTGCTGTTGTTACAGGGTGTTTCACAGCAGAAAGCAGCCTCAGCCTTTATAAACCTTGCATTTTCCATAACTGGAAAATTTCAAACAAATTCTTCTCGCTCTCTGTGGAGACTTGTCTAGCTCTTGCATGTGAGTTAAGACTCTTCCATCGACTTTTGCTCATTAACTGTGCTGCTGATCACTGTGCAGTTGCACAATTTCCAGAGTTACCTAAGCCACTTTCTCTTTATTCCTCAATGACTCCTAATTTCTTTCCACCTATTTTGTAAATTTGAATTGGAACTTATTTATCACTCCTTTCTCAGAAATCTTGCATTCCTGTGGTTGTCAAGAGCTGATCCCCAAGTGCATAATTTTTGCTTAAAAATATCTCCCAAGTGCATTCCTGTGATGTAAATTAATTTAGTCACTAAATGAATACCAAGTAGCTACTTAACTACATGATGCTCACTAAGATCCTCCACCTGGAGCTGGAAAACAACACATACTGGAGCTTATATGGATGTCTAACTGTGAAGGATAGTCACCATACAAGAAAACTAGCTGCAGAATTTGAAATACAGCCAAGCTTGCTTAGAAAACCCATTAGATTTTGAAGGCAGGAAGAGGAAAGGAACCAGGCAGGACAGGTGCACTTCTGTTAGAAAAGCAGTTTCATAAAAAGGCCCTGAAATGACTTTAATTATTATGGGTGTTGCATATGTCACTCAGACTTGTCTGCTTTAAGAGAATGAGTCATGGCAACTACACACTATATGGATGAAGGAGAAAACACCTTTATTTCTCTAAGCAATGGTGCTCTTAATTCCTGACCTTAGTTATTACTATTCCAATTTGTCCTGAATCACCTATCATGTTTTGATTTGCTTCTGTGCAGCAATACTACTATTAGGTAGTAAATATTAAAAGTAAGTACTACAACATATGCAGCTGAACATCCTACTGTCACCTGGTAATCAAAGCTGACTTTTACAAGCTTACTGAGCATGAGAATGCCCCTCCTGTGGTAGGAACTAAAGCACAGTTGTTTAACACAGTAGGATCTCATTTCACAGCATGGACAGTTAGTTCTCCACTGAAATCTCATCGTTTTCTGGTTAGCGTTATTTACTCTGCTAAATGCAGGTGAGGAAGGTAATGTTTTAGTTCCCTCTCTGTCAGGCAATATGCTGGCCTTTAATATGTGCACTGGATGAGACCAAAGAAGTGTCAACAGAGGTGTCTACTGTGGGGCTCAGGAAGTCATTATGGATCTTTGCATCCTTTGGAGATCTCAACTGGAAAGGCAGACTAAACAGACACACATATAGAGTCATACAGAAAAATTCAGTTCTTACTGCTTTGTCTACTCTTACTCCTGGCTCATCCCAGAGAGACAGCAGAGATCTCTTACTCATCTCTCTAACAGAAAGTCAACTGGAATGAGTAAATTTACCTTATTTCTCCACACTGAGAGTTATGCACTTCTCAAGGAGCACAGAACTACACATTTTTTCTTTTTAAATTTTTAAATTCTTGATTTAATTTTTAATGTTGAATTTTATTAATTTAAAATTTAATTTTTAAAATAGTTACTATATGATTAGACCTTTTTCTTCTCTTCTTCTTGAAAACACTTTTTAAAACCTTCTTATTAAGGGTGCAGAAATACTGTCTTCAGCTACTGATGACAGTATTATTTGTACACACCAGAGAGAATTTGACGGCTGGAGTTCAATGCACATGTGTTTTTCTTAATTCTCTATCAAAATGTGGCACAAAAATAAAATTAAAATAGTCCTATCCTGAGGCCATAACTCTGATGTTGAAAGATTGTGAATTCTGAGTGTAGTGATTAATGGTTGAGAAATCTGCATACAAAAAGCTACACTGAATGAAACTAAAGGCATTTTGCTCCCAGGAGAAAATTAATACATGGCAAGAATACTGTTCATTTACAAGGTTATGTTTAACTGGTAGTGATGTCACAAAGCTGGGCAAATGGTAGAGCTGCATTAATGGTCCCCAAACCCCAAATCTCAGCACTCATTAAGCCTGAGTCATAGATTAATGAAGAGATATTTATACCTTCAGTCTGTGCCATAAATAACTATACAGCATTAAAGTCAGCTAATAAGGAGACAGAAGATATTGCCTGATGACTTCAAGCAAATTTTAGAGATGTTTATTTCAAAAGAGATTTTTTTCTTAAAGTATGCATTACAAGTCGCACAGAGGATCTGCACAAATCTGTCAACAGAGTCTCTTCTGGGAAACCATCACGTATGCTGCAAACAACAAAAGTCTTCAAACGTAGAAGTTTGGCAGAACATATGTTCTTTGAGTAAATGACACACTTTTAAGAGGTAGAAAATTCAACAATAAACATGACTTTTGACCAGAAAGAACCTCTCAAGTTTAGCTGTTTTCCTTGGCAAATTGGCAAAGAGTCGATCATGGTGCACTCTGTTGAACACATTATTCTTAGGTTATGCTTAGCAATAACCAAACAGACATCCTTTTCACTTACAGTAAAAGATGTTGCATTTTTAACTATTTCTGTACAAGAATTAGCCTTAAAAGTCTCTGGGCCTTAGAATAACCATTTGGCACTACAAACCCCCCAGAAGGCTCTGCTGTGCCTGTACTGCAATATTTGCAGTGTCTGTCACCAAAATAAGTCTAGCAGTGAACTCTAGCAGCTATGCACACCTAGTTACATTCACTATACTTTTAAGTATGGAAAGTTTTGAAGCTAATACTGATGCTGGAAAAAACTTCATTAGAGTAAGAGCTGTCATTTATTAATCTCAGGCAATTCTTAGTATTTTATTGACACAGTGTTTTTAAACTATGGTTAAAAGAAACCCACAGTGATTAATGAAGTAAGAATACAAGTTTTGAGTGGATTATAAGTAGACACTACTTATTTTACACAAATATAACCAAACATGAGTGTCATTAATAGAATTTTATTTAAAGGCAAAGAATTCAAACAAATTATTTGGTTTTTGAACAGAATTTCTCAGCCTCTATATTGTCTGTGATTCGCTAGCATGTCTAATGCTTGACCAATTGAATTCCATGGACTGTGAATTTCATTCCATAATTTCATATTAATTGAATTTTTTACTTTACTTATATATAAATAAAGCTTATTTTAGTGTTTTTCATTAAAAAAAATGTTTTGTTCCAAAAGATTTTTCTGTATTTTCTATTTAGGTATTTTTTCCTAATTTAGTATTGTTAGTCAAATGTCCTTAAGACAGTCAACCTGAATTTGTGGATATAGCAAAAAAACATATTATCATTACTTTTAGACAGAGTTGTATTCCTGAACAGTTTTCCCTTGAAGAATAGTCCAAAAGCACTGAGACCTTAGTTGTCAGTAATTGTGGCTTGTGGAGCAGACAGGGGCTGAAGAAGTAGAGCTTGTGCTGAAGAAATTGTTTATAAAATAGAGGTGGAGGTGTGACTAGTTATTGAGGCAGTGTCTGGAAAAAATTAAAAGACGTGTATAATTTACAGAAAATTTTATAACCACAAACCATGATGTGGGCAAGACAGAGAAAAGAATAGTCCCTGACATAAAATGTAACTTTAGGAACAGCAGACACGTGCTGCCTTGCCTGAATGACTTGCACCCAACTAGACTGCAACTTGATATCAGATCAGGAGCAGAGACAGAGCAATTATAGTTTTAACGTGAACCCTGTCCTTCCACCACTCTTAATAAACTGGATACATCCAACTAAGTACTACACCAGAAGGGTTTATCTCAATAAGCAGTCTGGACATTTGTTTCATACCTTATATGGCCAGCCTGCTCATACCCTAGGAACAGGTCTTCATGGAGCACCAACAAAACCGTCAGCCAAGAACTGAATATCCATCTGGAAATGAGACAAGTGATTGCTTACAGAGGCTGGGCCTCCCGAGTGTCATTAGTCTTTTTACAGATTTGCCCACTGAAGAGAGGGATTCCAATATTTTTGTCTGGTATATCTTGACATGCCAGACATGAATGCCAAGAAGACATTCCAAAATATGCACATCCTCTGTCACTCAGAGCCACTTACCTTGTACTTTTACAGAACAAACTGGTAAGATCGATGAACAGGAGACAAAGTTTACATAGTAGCTGATGCGAGAGCTAGAAGTCTGCTGGAACCAATGTTTTTAAGAGAGGATAATGAAAGTCTTTAAGTTACTTCTCTTAAAAAGGACATTTGGAACTGATGACACAAGTATTTACAAAGAGGAACTCTAAAGAGATACAGAAACAAGAATGAGGATACAAATTCAGAAAGGATAGTTTCTCTAAGAGTTTCAAACAAGTTTTTAGATCAACATTACAACAACTCAATGTTTGCTTTGCAAAAACACCTTACTAAGTGTCATGTTTCTTTCTTTGCTGTAAAGAGGTTACTGTTATTGACCTCCATATTTCTGTCACACTTGAACTTTGGTGGGAGGTTGACAGAGGGGCTTTAGAGCATTGATATCTGACACAGACTTCCAGCTCCCTCTAGAAATTGGTCGAGTGATTATTACTGCTCTAATAGCTGCATGCCAACTTTCAGAGTACTCACTTATGACCCAGCTGATGAAATGCTATTACTGTCAGACTTCAGTCTATACAGTTATCTAAGTGGGAAAGACATTTTGAAATTGACAATACTGGTTTAATAGATCACTTTATCTGACTTATCAGGACAGTGTAAAAAACTGTCAAGGTAGGATCACAGCTATCAAGATCACAGCTAGTCAAAATCAAAGAACTGAAATCCTGGAAGAAAATGAAACTAATTTTGATAATGCCTTCATTTGCTGTTGCCCATAAGCACTTCTCAGGTGAAAAAAATTCTACTCCCAGTGGGTCAAAACTGAACTTCATGAATTGAGCATTGTATTTTGCATGGCATCAGTCAGCAACTTCATTGCTGGAAGAGCATTAGGCTAACAGGAAAGGGTCATAGCTATTAGTTTAACTGAGTCAGGGAGAATTATAAGGGCAAAACCATTAGACATATTAAGTAAACATAGCCAGGAAGAACAATCCATGACATTAATAGCACATTACTGAAGAGGCTATTTTGGAAAACTGCTAAGGTTATTGCTATTAGTTATGAAATCACATTACCCAGCTCATTTCAATATACATGAAGCAAGATACACGTTACTTGTTGCCTCTACTTTTTTCTTCCCAGAACACATCAGAGATAGTCAATCTCCTGAAAGAACAGGTGGAATTGATGATGCAAACCACTGCTTATGAAAAAGGGTCACGATACAGACAAGAAGGTCACAGAAAACAATTTGAAACATAGGACACAGTTTTATGGTTACTGAATTTATATTATTTATAAATTACCACAGCAACCTGTGGCATCTGGGACAAAATCCAAACATAATTCAAATAGAACTAGGGCTTGTGGATGAAAGGGAAAAGAATAGAAACTAAGTATAAAGGACAAAAAAGATTTAAAAAAAAAATAGAAGTAGTTGTGTGTGTGGGAGGGAGGAAATAATATACAAAGCCTTCTTGTCATTTCCCCTATAAATACAAAATACTGCATACATAATCCACATCCATATTAAATATCTGCTAATGTCATTACAACTTTAGCATCAGTTTTGTGTTGTGTGAGAAGGAAAATCAATGCATTGTGCATAGCATTTTCTTATCTGTTGGAAGCAGAAGCATGCTGTTTGTGGAGCTGCAGAACCTGTTTCTGCCAGCTAAAAATGTTGCATGGTGTAAATGTAGGGTAAAGCTATTTTATAGAACCTGGCACTTCCTCTCTCCAATTGTCCAATAGAAGACAGATCACATTTAACAAACTTTTCTCTCATTATAAGCTGTTGCTGGAGTTTAGATAATGCATTTCCCTTTCCTGCAAGGTTTGTGGTACAGAATCTTAGCATTTTAAAAACCTGTCTTTGGTGGCCACAAACAGCATGATACGCCAGGTTGTTTCAAGTTCAGAATCAAACTTTTCTTCTTGTGATAAACCAGAAAGGCGATAGGTACTTCACAGTCTCAGGGGATCATGCTTGGTCAGGACTGGCTGACACAGTGATAACAGATGTTGTGTCATTTCTTCTATGGAGCAAAAAAAGGCCAGATGGAGTTTTCTAGAATTTCAGCCAAACTTCCCATATTTCCAAAAAGCACCTGACAACTGCAAATTGAGTTTAATAGCAGCAGTGAAAGTTGATGGACTTATTAATCACGACTGCTGTTCAAGGAGAAAATGTATAGACAAATGCCAACACATTTAATTGAATAACAGACTCCTCAACCAGAAAGCCAACTTTTGCTGGCGTTTCTTATCCGCTTAAAAAACTGGAATGTCACAGTTTTTTTGGAAAAAAAAAAAAAAAGATAACTTAAAGGTAGTGTAGTACAAAATCAGATAAGTTAGACCTTTTTCATTCTATTTTCTGATCTGGATATAAAATGAGAATTATATAAACATTTGCAGTTATCTAAATATTACTGAAAATGGCAGAAAACATCAGGATGAAAGGTTGTTTCTGCTGACTTTTGTCCTTCATTGCTGTCTATGACATGATACCCATGAAGTCCTGTTGACTACTACAAGGCCAGTACAGAATAGACTGAAAAGGATATGTTTGACATATCTTTTCCATTCTTTAAGAGAGAAGGCTGTTTTGGACCACTCATATCAGCATTTTCCAGTATCATTTTGACCTTGTATTTGTGACAGCAGACTAAGCAGTGACACTCAGCTCCAGCTGTTGGCACCAAAGAATGCAGTTACAGATTCACAGAATCTCTCTGTTTTTTATTTCTGAAAAAACAAAACAAAAGAAAACAAAACAACAAAACACAAACAAACAAAACCAAACCAAACAGAAGAGGACCCCCACAGTACCGCTTCTTTACAGCAAGAAGTCAGGTTTCCCTGGGGACATATCTAGAAGACAGTGTTATGGTAGAATAGCCCTGAAAGAACATATTCAAAATGTATTATTACCTAGCTAACCTGAAAAACATCTACCCTCTTGGTGACCTACAACTGTCATGCAAAGGTCCAGCTGCCTTCTACTTGCACTCTGAGAAGCTGTTACATGAGACAATATACTTTAAAGACATGAGTCCCAATATTGTATCCCACAGCCCCACATTAGTTCCATAGAGCTTAGGAAAGGAAATGAACATACAAGTTTCCCACAGCCCAGCTCCATAGATCTCCTGCTATGAGCATCAGTACTGAGGCGTTACCTAGCTGTTAGTACTGCACTTCTTGCAGCCTGTCCTAGCTATCAGACCTTCCAGACATGTAAAATAAAACAGAAGATGAATGCTTGCTTTCACACAGTGAGAAACAAACTCCCTTAGCCCTTCTGCTTTTTCTGTTTTCCTGTAATGAGAGAAGTTACTGACTCCTTCTTTCCACTATCTGCAAAAGCAAAGTGAGTATCACCCATCCCATCATTTCTGTAGTGAAGCAAATTTGGCCTGAAGAAGAAATCCCCAACTTGGAGGATGGAGATCCTTTTCCCCCCTGCAGAGTACCATCAGTGTGTTGGCACGAAGACCTCTTGGCAGCCTCCTGCATCAGCTCTTGCTTTGGAGTTTTAACTCTTTTTCCTCCTCCCTCCCTTCCCCAAACAATGTAACGTTGGTAAGATTTCCCATGTTTCCTGGTTCCACCCACCTACAGCTTGAAATTAATTTAGCTTTTCAGTTAGAAGCATGAGGTGCTATAGGGAATTAGGGTAGAGTGAATTTTCTTTTTAGTTTTGAGTGATGGTTGAAAAATTTTTGTGGGCTAGAAAAGTAGGATAGGAAAAGAAAAGTGTGAAACTTTACATTAACAATATTCAGAGTCATAGCACACTGTAAGACACTGATGTCAAAACAAACTGGTTAACTTCAGCCAGGCAAACTACGATGAACAGCTGAAACTCCCCAAGCTCCCCTATTTATTTATTCTAGGCTTACTGAGTCTTCCTTTTATCCAAGTACTTCAGCAATAATAGCTGAATAATAGCATTCATTCTTAATCAAACACTTTATCTTACATGGTATAGCTTGTTTCCTCATTAAAGCCATTTTCTCCTGGTGCTGGTAACCATATAAACCTAAGAAACTCATTTGCATTAAGATGTGACACCACTGTTCTCCCTCATTTGCTCCTATGCAGACAAAAATATTCTCTCTGTGAACATACTGGAGTTATTTAAAAGCCAAAGGAGAATAATCAGTAAGTTAAATCATTGTTCTTATTGTCTATTATCAAAAGCTATCAGAAAAAGCTGATTTTGGTGAAATAAGAACAGCTGGAAAGAAAACAACAGATGGATAGGGACATGGTTGGGAAGTCTGTTTTCTTTGATTCTACCTGTGTGGTCTATTGGGAAAGTAGTTACACTTGTTGGTAAAGTTCTAGCTAGATATTGAGCAAAAGGAGAAGGAATTTACAAAGTGCTCCTCGTTTTTTTGCAGTATTGCTGTTTACTGCAGCAGGAAGCAATACATAAGGTTGGCATGGATGGTCTGGAAAGAAGAAGAGAACAATTGATTGTGGCATATTTTTAAATTAAAGATCCTGACTATAGTGCAAGTTACTTTTTTTGAGAATTAATTACAGACTCACAGAATCAGAGAATATTAGGAGTTGGAAGGGACCTTAAAAGATCATCTAGTCCAAGCCAGAGCAGGGTCACCTAGACTAGGTCACACAGGAACGTGTCCAGGAGGGTTTTGAATGCCCCAAGAGAAGGAGACTCCTGTGTTAACTATGAGGCTGATGATTGTTCTCAAAATATTTTCTGATGTTAGGAACCAAAACTATTATTCTTGTTCTAGGCTGAAAATAGCATGTTGCAAAGAGCTTGCTATGTATAGCCAGTATATGTTAGCCAATACTGCGCAGGCAAATGAGGCAGGTGATACAATCAAGGTTCAAACCTTCAGTAGTAAACATGAGAAAGAAAGGAAACATCTCAACAAGAACTAAGTTATGTGGAAATATCTTCCTTCCCTTTCTATTTTGCCTAATCACAAACTGCTTCAAGAAGTAACTGCATGAAAGACATGAGTAATTATGGATTTTTTTCTTTTCCTACTTAACGAAGGAAAACTGAGTGCAAACAAAGCTGAAAAGTGGGCAAAAATTGGAGGAAGGGGGAATGGAAAAATTGTTCTGAGCAGGAAAAGAACATTTTACATGCAGCCAGGAGCTGTTCCCTAGGCAGTAGATTCACACGGCAAGCTCTTACACAGTACTCCGATTTTACTCCTGACTACGTGCTGGCTGAAGATGAGGCTCAAGCTTCACACACTCTAAATTTCCTTATCTTGCAGTCTGCTGTTTAATGCTACACTTCTTTTATGAAAATCGCCGAGGATAGGCCAAGCCCTCAGGCACTTCTTAGCTTATGTTCACGTGGGCTACCTCGCTGCAGTAGCATCATGCCAGTTGTCTACAACTCCATGTGGTCTTGCAGTACATGAAAGACCCTGTATGTGACAGACAGCCCTGTCATGCTTCTGCAGGAAGACACTGTGATGTTCAAAATGGAGAATCTACCTTGAAAGGTACAGCAATAGCTGGGCCTGTCCTATCTGTAATGCAGGTATTCGAGATGATTATGCAGCTTGGTGTATTTGAAGGTGGACGCAGCACTTGCAGTGGGAGCTATGGACACAAAGCAGGTCTGGACTTGTGACAGTCTCAAATTTAGGTTTGAAAAGCAAAGCGAATGAGGCTGAAAAGTTGGTGTGGATGCCCATGTTCCTTCTTTAGTATCACAGAGATCTAGCCATGGCACGGCTGAGAGTCTAGTCAAGGCCATGAGCCCCTGAACTTACTCTGATCCTAAACCTGCATTGAGTGAATGCTAAAATTTTTAACCTCTCTTTTTGGCCAAACTTTTCTGTCATTCACTGACTATGTGGTTATGTGAATGGTTGGTCACTAAGTTATGGTCTCCACTATGGCATATCAAAATGCTGAAATCCTGACTGTATTTCTCACCTGATAGGTTCCACATTATGGTCAATATTATCTGAAAACAGATTGATTAAGTTCCTCCATCTGTGTGCTCCAGATGATTGACTGCAGTGCAAAAGTGTCAGAACTCACAAGAGAAACAAAATTGCAAAGAGAAGTTTCTAGCAGATGTCACTTCAAGGGGAGCCACCGATCTCCAAAACAATAGGAAATAAATTGTTACACAAGCCAGCCAAAAACACATGACATGTTGATTAAGGAGACATTATCTAGCATAAAAATCTATCTTCTCTGTGAATTAAATCCAAAATGAAGACTAACTTCAGTTTCTTTTCTGTGGGAAACTAACATTATAAGAACTTAATGTGAACAGGCCAATGAGAGATGAAAGCAATAGAACATTTCACAGAACTGTTTAAGGTAACCTGTTTTTCAAGGGTTACTTGTTTTTTAGCGCTGTGCTTCCTTTAGCATTTTCTAAAAGATTCCATTGCTTTTTTGTCAAGAACTTTCCTTGCCAATCCAGTCATTCATTCTCATCTGGCTGGGATCACGCTTTTCAATGTTTAAAGTTTCTGTTGCTTTCTTTTGCTCTAGTATTTTGTCTGTCATTTGGAATGTCACTGTAAAAAATATGCTGGTTCCATGGCTTTCTCTCTGGTCATTTCTTAGGCTCTGGGACATTTAATTGTTGACATTTTTTTCCCTTGTCTTGTATTTGTATTATTAGTTTCTAAACATGGTGAGGAAAAGTAGCAGAGCAGTTTCCATTACAAACATAAACTGTTAGCACAAGTGTTTTGCACCTTGGTTTCAAGTGCTACTCCAGAAAAAGCAAGTGATCGTGTAGATGATCAATTAGGTTATGCAGGATAAATTATGATGATGTGCAGATCTGAGAAGAATCAGGTTTATGTGCTGAGCAGGTGTAGTTGTGCTTCCAGGCATCTGAAGTTTATTTCTGTGTCCAAACTTCACTGACCAGGAATAGCTAAGGCACTACAGTCATTGATGCCTTTTCACGTGCTACTGCTGATATCCAGAAATAATAATAGTAAAAAGAACTGGTTTGACTTTTGTGTTTTGAAAATGGTTAGAGGGCAAATTCAGCTATGTGTGAATGATGTAAGTTCCTCACGTGACAGTGCAGAAGTGAAAACTCTTGCTAGAATTGTTAATTGAATTTTTGTTAGTTTATTCACGTTTAGTTTTATTTCATTTCATATTTTAAATGACACTAACAGACAGATACACAAAAATGCACACATACATATATATATGAGTGTGTATTTTTATATATATTTATGTACATATGTGTATGAAACAGATTGTCTGGCTGTTGCCTGTAGCAAGAGTGCCACAGGCACAAAGACATGCACAGCTTCTGCCACAGCACTGGAAAGCAAGGGGTCAGTGGCTGCTGCCAGTAGCAGAGTAGGGGCACATGGGATGGTGCTGCTGCTCTGGGGCTGTGTGGCTCCAGCCAAACCCATTCTGACTTCTCTCGGCTTGCATCTGGTCCCTGGTGCTGCACCCCTCCTGCAGCAGATGCTGAGCCAGGGACCTCAGTAGAGCCTCATGTGCTCCTTGGCACAGCTCTGTGTGTACACTTATGGGGCTGGCAGCTCCGTGGAAGTATGTCACCTCAGTGCCTGAAGCTCCCATATTGCCTTGCAGATTCAGTTCTATGGTCATGTCCCTGACTTCCCATCACAATTTTATTTCTCTGGTGAGTTCTGACACTTCCAAATTACAGTCAGTCATTTGGAGCACACAGATGGAAGGAAATTTAACCAAGTTTATTTGCAGGCATACAGGCCATAAAGGCATTTCTCATTAGGAAGGAAGCCTCAGGGTTTCAAGATCTCATTTTGTAATAACCAGAACCACAATCTAGTGACCATAAATTTCAAATAACATCCCAGATTTCTGCTTCCTGCTTGCCTCTTTTCTTCCCACCGTAGGACTTGCCCAGCCACAACCCAAAACAGAAACCCCATTTGAGGGAGATGGAAAATTCAAATTGCCTGCATTTCTGAGAAGTCTTGCAACATCTCTAAATTCATCATTCCAACATACCTTTTGGTATATAAGGCAAATGATGGTCAGTGACAAAACTGATCATATTTTATGAATAAACCATCTCAAACAACAAAACTTTGCAGAAGCAAAACATCTACTTTTAATTCCTACTAAAACTCTGTCTGTTTAGCATATAAGCCCAGTTTGATGAGGCATATAATATACAAATAGTCTGGAAATTATATTTTAGGGGATTTTACTTCTTGGAGACAACTTTTCTGAATGATTATAAGAAATACATATCGAGTAATGTCTCAGCTTCACAGGAGGACTTGCTTTCCCATGCTTAGCCGATTTCCTTGACTTCATCTATAATGTTGTGCCATGCAGTTCACCTTTCTAGACTACCCTTGTCCTTCTAGCAGAACCTACACTGTGGGGGAAGTATCAGGAGAGCCTGGTCACTGCAGTGCTCTGTGGGACACTTTCCTCCATCCTGAAGATGCAAAGCAAGACAAGGAGGGAAGAAGAAGCAGATGGATAGAAAAGCTGAGCTCAGTAGCTTAACAGAAAGCACTACAGGTGCTACCAAAGGTTACCAAAGAGTGTTTTTCTCTCCCATGGTATTTTAGCATGCACCAGCAGTTGCACTGACATCACGATGTTGGCTACAAGCAGCACAGACAAAACAAACAGGACAAAAAACTGTCACTGAAAGAACGTTGCTAGGGGGCTGAATAGATGTTATGCCCAAGGCAAGGTATATCAGAGTGAGGATATATCTGGACTGGCTGGGAGAAGGGGCCATGAGGCATGTACAGAGGAAATACAGTGTGGAAACCTGCGAATCTACCCCGCTCCTTAGGATATCCATACAACCCATGGAAAGTGAAGTTAGCCTTCCTGGGGGGAGAAGACATTAAGAGGAAATGTGAGGACAATTTTAAGAAGATTTTCTAGCCAGTTGGTGTTTGAAGCAAGTGGAGAAAGTTCAGAGAAAGGTTGGGGAGCTCACAGGTATAATGAAATCTTTACATACTTAAAGGTTTCGTACCCAGAAAAAAAGGCTTTGAAGGTTTAGTGTGGGCAAGTGTTCTTTGCTTTTTTCTCTAAGAGCAGCCCCTAACTTTTCCTCCCTTTGTTTCCTGTACTCCCTGTAGCCCTGTGGTTCCCTGTCCCTTAAGGCAGGCAATCTCATACAAAAAATGTAAATGAAAAGAACAACAGTTAAAGGCCAAAGGCTTTTAAATGAGTTATTCTTCATGATGTTTTTCTGTCATGTGTAATAAAGTCAGCTGTATTCTTTGTCATCTGGATGTGTTCCAGGGAAATGCAAGTTGTCACAACAAATAGAATAACTGGGCAAGAAAATGGCCTTTTCAGGCTACTTTTACTTGGGATATCTCATTCAGTTGTTTCTTGGTGTGTTCACTTTCAGGTAAGTGTGTAAAAAACCACCTTGTTAACTTAGTATTATATCTCACTGTTCTAAAGAAGTGAGATATGACATGGGAGAGCCACTGGGAAACTTTCCCATTCTAAAACATACTTCTGAAACAGTATCACGTACTTCATGTTAAGCAATGGACTTTAACTCAGAAGAAGCTGAGAGATGACATCTGTGAAGTCAGGAGACAGAGCAGGCTTGGCCCTCCCAGATAAGGCAAGACATTTAGGTCCAACTTCCAGCTCTGATCCATTCTTGTGTATGCTCCTGGGCAAAATATTTTGCCTTCCATGACCACAGCTGTTTTATAATCCCTGTTTTTCTGGGGAAACTCAAATTTAGAGATAATCCTGTTGCAGCTTCATATAGCATTTAGTTCTGTGTGTCCTCAGACAATGTCTTGACATTGTCATAACACAAAACATTAACAATAAATCAAATGGAGCAGACAGAGGTAATTCATTTAATGACTGAACAAGTTGGCATTGCACATATTAGACAAAGCTGTGGGTTTATGAACTTGAATTTAAAATGTGTTTTCTTATCTAGCTGAGAAGCTGGATTTCCTGAAGTTCTTTCTGTGCTTCAAATCACAGTTTTTGTCCTGGATGTGGTTACGCCTCATTCTGTTATGACCATTTATTGCTATTTGTTGGGCATTTCTGAGGTTCTCTGTAGTTTCTAACAGTTCAAGTCATGGAAAATGACCTTGCTTTCTTAGCATCCATAACCACAGAAGAGCAGAACAAAAGAGGGCACCTGTCATTGCAAAGCTTACAGCTTGTGAGCACAGAGGGATGCAGACATCATCTAAGGAGGAAAAAAAGGTTGATATTCCAGGTTTGTCATCATTTGCATTAAGAAAGAGAAAGGTTGTGACACTTGTTATTTCAGAGTGAGGCTTCTAATTTTAGAAATGTTTTCCCCATAAAACTCAAGATTCTGCCACCAGAGCTGTGTGAAGGTTGGGGGATGGAGATGGAGAAGTCCTTAAAGAAAGTATCACTGAGAAGAAGAAAAATGAGGCTAAGGCTTTCCAGTGACTGATCAGTGATTCAAGTGCTGCTGGATCTATTTAACAGAGCATACATGTTAAATTCAGACATTGTAGTGAAAAAAAAAAACCCACAACATAAAGAGGATGATAAAAGAGAAAGGAAAGATCCTGTCTATATTGAGGAACATATTAGGTGGCAATGGCATCTGATTTAGGAGGAGCACTCAGTAAGAAATAGTGTGCCTCCTCTGGAGCAGTGTGGAAGAGGGAGCTGGGTAGGGATGAGGTGAGCTTTGCCTGCCTGTTCATTGCCCACAGGCTTGGACTGGGCTCGGGTGCAAGCACACCATACCAAGTCTGGTGCACACCAGGAACTGTCTGAGAGAAAAGGGAATTGTAGTTTATATCATTTCGGGTGTGTTACCGATCTCTCTCCCTGAGGGTCTCTGTTCCCAGGTTGTCGCTCCCCACCTAGTGACCTGCAGTAGAATTACAGGAAATTTAGGTTCTTTCCTGGAGGAGGGCTCTACCTATCTAAACCTTGTCTTTATTTAGGCACTTATTTTGCACCTGTAAATATAGTAGTATAACTTATACCCTGAATTAATTAATCTAAGTAAGAAATTTATCAAACAATAAACATATCTGAAGAAATAGCCTAGAGAGACATCTTGTACACTCCTGTTTATCCTATGCTTCCACCTTTTATTAAAATGGAACATAGATTTCTTCTCCGCCAAGTATAACACTAAATCATTATAGCTCCTGTTGACTGGGACCTGACGTTTTGCTATAATGGATTGTAAAGAAGATACAAGTCAAAATTCCAACTAGACTGTGACTCATCTTTCATTTTTGTGAAAACATCTGTGCAGTGGAAAACATGTTTGCCTAATTTGTTTTGAAGACATGATTAACCAATAAATTTGAAGCATGATAGCAAATGAGGTTTTCAGATACCTAGCTACTACATTCATAGAAAATGCCGTTGTGTGCAGGACCAGTGGTGTAGCTGTTGGAGTGTGCATTTACCATAAATGGAAGTTGTGCTTGAACCTCTGAACATCTATTTGGCATTTGCTGCTTCATAAAATAGTTTTACATACTTTAGGAAGCTGCTTTACTGCTTTCAAGGTATAATAAGTATTATTTTTCAGCCCATTAACATCTTGTGGTCCTATGAGAATATGCTTTAAGTCTTCTGATAGCTCACGTAAACCTTACTTATGTTTTAGTTGTTTAAACTTAAGTTACTTGTTTAGTTTAGTTTAACACTAGTTATTCCCTATTGATCTACACAGATAAATTTTCATTATTTCCTTTCTGCCCTCTCACCCTAAATCTTAAGTCACATATCCAAGTAATGTTAGATATTCTGAAGGAGTTAGTGATAAATCTACATATCACAATATGTGCTGTAGGAATTATATGCTATTCCTTTTCTTTTGGATGTTTAACATTGGATATTCCAGAAGGCAGAGCTATGTGGCTCAAGGGGTTACAGTCATGAAGCCTCCATGAAGGCTGTATGTCTACTGAGTACTCAATATTTTCTTTTTTTTTTTTATTGGCTAATGGTGACCTTTGGCACTACACTGGGGCGAAGCTCAAGCTCAGTTTATGAGCCTTAACTACCTTATCTGTATCCCAAGATCTGTCAAAGGCAGCAATATTTTTAGATATGAACTGCACTTAATGTTCTTGAAATTAGTTTATTTGAGTAAGAATGTTTTTGATAAAACAAAAAAAGAAAACTAGAAAATAGGTTTCCTTTCTGATGTAACGTGAGGAGGAAAGGGTCCTTTCTGGGGTTAGACTTACATGTCTTGTAAGTAAAAGGGCAATTTCCTTAAGAGTGTGAAAACTAAACTCACACTTTGAAAATTCTTGTTATAATTTTTTCTGCCTGTGTGGTTTCCTAGACTTGGTAAATGAGAGCAGAAAACATCAGAAATGATCAAACCTAAGCCTACAAAAAAAAAATCTCTCACATGCTTAGAAAATGTGGATTATAAACTTAGTCCTATCAGTAACAGCAGCAAAGCTATAAAATCTGACTTCAGTTAGTGTGAAGGTTCAGGATTTTATCTGTCTTATATTGAAGGTATTTGAAATTAAACCATTAAGATATTAAATGTGTTGGCACATGATCCCATCAAATACAATACAATTTAAATTTCAGCACCCTTAAACTAAGCCAGACTAAGCCTACCTTCTCTCTTCTTTCAAGGGCAACTGTTTATCACATACTGTCAATTCAAACTTGTTCAGGGTAGATGGCTTTTAGACTGATGTCAGTTTGACAGCTGGACAATTAACTTTAAATATTTACTATTTAAACAGTAGACCTTGTAGATGATTGTGATATGATATGATACGATATGATATATGAT
>NW_010184557.1:0-19812 GCF_000695765.1 Mesitornis unicolor | reverse complement strand
AAAATAAAAATAAAAATAAAAATAAAAAAATGAGCCCAAGAAAACAAGGCATACTAAAACTTTCCACTATGACTGAGGAAACTGTCACGACAAAACACGTAAGTGAAACAAGAAAAGAAAGTTGAACAAAAAAATCAGCATTCATTATTAGCAGAGTGCTGAACAGAGCATTAACTACAGGAAAACAAAAGATGCTCAGTTTTTCCATCAAGATCAGTCATTCAAGAAGGGAACCTGTTAAAGTTATCTAGCAAAGAACAACCTTAGCATAGTCTGGGCAGTGTGGGAGCTAAGGAAAAAAAAAATACTTAAAGGCCTTGTGATGACTTCACATGTCTTTGACCATCAAAATGGGTACACACAGGGAGAAATAGCTCAGGAAGTAATATTAAGGTATGAAAATAAATTTCACTTTCATCAAACAGGCTTTTGCAACAAATGTTTGGCAGAAATCAGTTTTGACTGTCCCCTTGAATATGAGTAGAAGCCTTCTGGTGAGACACAAGATTAGCCATATGCCTGAGACTTGACGTTTTACCTTTGAAAGGTCTAGGCAACTAACTGAACTTTCCAAAGTCTCAGATGATTCAAAATAGGCAGAAGACCTGCTGATCTTGGCGTTCTTATTCTTCAGAGAATTGGTAGAACACAGTTAATGGAACACTTTATCTTAGGACACTCCATCTCAAAGAGTGTTCTGTGCAATGAAAAAAAGAGAAAGAACAAGTTTTTCCTGCTGCTTACCTAATAGTGTCACCATTTCCACCCCTTGGCATCTGTGCCTCTGCTTTTCCCACTTCCCCCTTAGCATCTTCAGGCACACCTTGCAATAGTGGAGTTTACAAACCAGTGATCTCATCCCTAATCCCACGTAGCTGTGATATGATTTGCAGAAGATCACATTTACAATAGCATTGTACTTTAAGGACCTTATCTTTCAGAGGCTGTCAAAGTTAAAAGAAGAAAAAACATTAAAGAGGAAGAAAACTCAACTAGTGCTGAGGTCAAAACAGTTCTGGATCTGAAGAAGAAAGCATAACTAATAGGTATATAAATTAGAGCCTTCACAGCAAGCTTAGTTCAGTGATTCAGAGACTTGCATTGTCTGTGGTGTGCAGTCTGGTGACAAAATCAGAGTGGTGCTCTGGGCATAAAATCTTCCACTGCTTATATGATAATATCTCTGATCTTCCTGTTTGTAATTTCAGATTTTATCTCCTATCAGTACCTTTGACTAATCTTGAATTTCAGGAGGAAATGGAGCAGGAGGTGGGATACAGCCTCAGACTGAGTGAGGCAATGGCACATTTACTCAGCTGTACAACAAAACACAGGAGCATCACTGCTGCAGCCAGCTCCACCAGTGGGTAAGCAAGCATCCCTCTCCATGCCCCGGAACACCTGTATACCTGGGTTATGGCATGAAACAGACATAAATCTGACTCAAGGAATTCTCATCAATGAACAGAAGAATACCAAGGTTCAGTTCTTCAGCATTATATTTACTCTTGCCTGTGAAGATGTCAAGTATGAGATAACATTTTCAGCTTACACTGTTACACCTCCAAACAAAGCCCAGTTAAAGTCTTGGTCACAATCACTTTTGTACACTTTTGTGTCTTCTGGGTCCGTTGATCACCAAGAACTAGCCATTCCTATCTATCTCAAGTCTTTTACAATTTATAATAACCGCTTACTAAAACAATACATCTTTCAAAATACACTTATCATGAAAGATGAAGTGATAATTTTTTCACACCTTAGAACATTCATAAGTAAGCTAGCACAGAATTCCAAACTCTTATGGACTGTTCGGTCTTTGCATTTGATTTACAGATAGAGATTTCTCTTGGTAACTTGCCATTCGTTTTCATTTTTCCAGACATTACTAGAAACTGTTAAGCTTGAACTCTTGCTCATGTATTTAAACTTTCTGCAGTGTCATAATATCCAGAGACTTACACCAGATGAAATATCATTACCCTCTATGTCCTATAAGAATTGTTAAAATCAATAATTAATACTATTAAGATGATGAAAAAAGTCAAGCTTTCCAGTATTCACTAACCTTGAACAGATCTAAATTCCTTTAATTGTTTTAAACTGGAGGGATGATGGAATATCAACTCTATAAATATCTGGGAAGATTTTTCAACAGATTTTCATTTATACTCACACAGAGCTACTGATTAATTTTTCAGCAGGGACACACAGTATTTTCAGAAGGCCCAAGGAAAAGTTAATTCTCTCACATCTTCTAGGCTGTATTATAACATAAAAAGTCACAGCTCTCCCTTTCCTTCATCTTCTCAAAACAGGTCTGGAGCAAAAAACCTCCTTGGTCTATTGTGGAGGTCCTACCCTTTGCTTACCAGAAGTAGCTCTTATATATCTCTAAACTCTGGGGAAAACAACCATAGTTAAATTGGCTGAATAACACACAGCTATAAAACAAAGTGTTGCTTTTCTCCCTCCCTGAATTCACTTCCAAGGTCAATGATCAGAGTGAAGGCTAACAAACCTCTTTCCAGTCACCCATCTCTTTCCAGTCAGGTGTCAATAACAGCCATCTTTGTCTCTGTGCCATGGCAAGGCTTGACTAGACACAGCAGTGAGCAGGGCAAAGGAGTTGTTCCAAGATTCAGTTGCTCTTGTCTCCTCCACATGATTGACTTTTCTCCGATGCCAAAATTATATTTCATCAGGGCACAATACAAAGTTAGGGCAACTAGAACCAGGAACAGTCTCTCTGTAGGTGTTTGCAGTAAGAACGGGACAAAGATGTTGGAATAGGGAGTAGAAATTAATTTGCTAGAAATTCATTTCCATTCAGTGCTTCCAGGATGAAGTGAAGAATAGGGAGAGCATATCTTGGCAAATTGTTGGTAACAGCTTCCATTCCTAATGCTGCTGCTAACCAAGTCTCATATGTGTCCCAGGAGTCTATACTAAGGAAGGAAATGTAACTGGAACAAAACTGGTGTTCAAATTTCCCCCTTCACTATGAAAATTACATCTTTTAGAGTTGATACTCTCAAGAAAACATTTGAGTTGGTGAGAAAAAGTGGGGTATTTTGCATGGTAGCACACTGAAAAACAAGAAAGATCAGTTTGGGATTAATAGTCCATTATGCAACCCAGATAAACTTGGGTATATAGTACTGGTTGCCAGTTTTCTGATTATTTTTGTGTATAAAGCTTCTCATTTCATGAGGAAACATGAGAAGTTGTCACATACTCAGTGTCCTTGTAGCTGGGAGCAATAAGGAAGAGGCACTGAGCAGAAGTAGCACTTTCTTCTCCTTAGGAGGTTGTTAACTTGCACCAAATGTCTGTGGCCGTTTGGGGTATGCAGTTTAATAACAAAGTATTGCCCACTTTGTTGCTTTGTAAAAACACTTGCTCTAATTGAAACAAAGAGTATGTCCATATTAGAAAGCTGGACATAAATTGTTTGGCTTCCTGTAGCATGAGATTTACAAATGAAGGAGTAGTATTCGGAGGGAGATCAAACAGTCTGAGAAGGATTTTCTCCTTAAAAAAAAAAAAAAAGGTTATAATTAAACAAACAAACAAACACAAGAACAAAAAACCCCCAAAATCTAAGACAGAAACACAGGCTCTCTAACCCAATTCAGCTATGTTAGTTTTAACATTAATTTACTCACAAATGAGCAATCACACCCAAAGCACCGTCAAAGTAGGTTTTGTAGAGGACTCATTTTTGTGTTACACTTGCTTTCCCAATTCTCATTTGGAAAAAAAAACCAAACATATTTTTAACCAGTAGTTTTTTCTAACTGACACTCTTATTATTCACTGCTGGGCCTTTTACAAGTGGTGAAGGCCTTGTAAAAGCTACTCCTCACTCTAACACTGGACTTCCACTCCTGGGAGCCAATGGAATCGTGACTGTTACACTAGACATTAACTTCTGAAGCAGCAAGTCTCTTGTCTTCTCTTTCAACATCCTGGCAGGATAATAGGCAATAGGAGGTCACAACCGCTCCCATTTTGACCATCCTTTCCTCAAAGTCACCACTTTCCTCTTTAGAGTTTACTGTGGAAATGACATAAGAAGTCCTGCAACTTGTAATTGTTCCATCTAGATAACAGCTACATTTTGCTGATCTTCTGGGCAAGGCAACATTTAAAAGAACAGCAAGAATTCTTGAAGCAGCTCCTGCAGACTGTGTGTCAATCAGCTAGAAGAGGTTTGTTATCTCCTCTTTGACAAGATGCTGCCCTATTGGAACAGTTTTTCAGCACTGAAGACCAACTTTTAAACACCTGAGCTTCAAACTATGGATAATTGAACAATTTAAACCAAAATTAGTGATACAAGAAAATGATCAACACAAGAAAAATCTACTTTTCTCATCAAAATTTGCCAGCTGTATACCCAGTCATTTCAGCCTGCTGTGGGGGTAAAGCCCTTTCTTGCTAATCCTGCAGCATCAGATCAGCAAATAGAAAGGTTAGATGTAGTCAGACCCTTGGAACAATAGTACTGTGCAAATTTCCATTGGTTACACTTCAAGAAATGCAGCTAAGTCTAATGGAGGTTGCATAGGTGCCACAAAGAGTAAAAATAATTATGAGTAGGATTGTATTACTCTTTATTAAAATAATCCAGATTGATATTCAGAGCAAGGACTGAACTTAGGCTGCTGGTGGATAAAAATTTCAATACAAATTTAAATTGTTTATGCAATTGAGACTGTGCCCACAACTTCTGCAAGCATAAGAGCAGTCAATGGCATAACATCAAGGAACCTGGCTCTCTTCATATAGTCTAGGTTTGGTCAGACTTAAGTTTTAATTTCTGGGCAAAATAAATTCTTAATTTCTTATCTAAAGTTGTACTGATGATTGTCTAAGTCAGAAGAAATAGAAAAGGCTCAAAGGATTAGTAAGAGAAAGAAACCAGTCCTCTACTTTAGTCTTTGGGTTGATGTCCACTCTGAATCAGTACCTAAAGATAACATAAAACTTTAGGCTGAGCCCAAGTGGGATGGGCTTAAGAGCAGACTGGGAGCTGCTTCTCTGCTTTTACTATCATCAGAGAAGTCAAAGCCATGATCTAACTCATGGACAAGAAAACTTCAGGTAGTCAACTTTTTTCCTCTGAATGCTGGCTCATTGACCATAGTTGGGCAATTATAAACATACTCTCCCAGCTGTACAATGCTGACCATATATGTGTTATGGCACCACACAGAGCATAAGTTTGTATCTAACCCAGGTATATAAACTTCTGGAGTTTATTCTCTGCAATTCATAGGTCAACCCCAAGATAAGAGATAAAAGACAAGAGGAAACAGACAACTACAAACTAGGTAAAGCAGCTGAGAGAAGCTGGAGAGTATTTCCAGAAGAGAATCGATCTCCTCAAAGTATTTCAAAAACAGCCTCTCAAGAATCAAAGGTATGGTTGCATTCTCCTTCCTATTCCCTGTCCCAGGCTTGTTCTCTAGCTGCAAGGAAGGAAGATAAGGAATCAGTCTTATATTTTTCCACTGATATAAAATTCACATTTTCAAAAGCATGGTAGGTTGACCCTGGTTGGATGTCAGGTGCCCACCAAGCCGCTCTATCACTCCCCTCCTCAGCAAGACAGGGGAGAGAAAATACAATGAAAGGCACGAGAGTCAAGTAAAAAGAAGTTTCATTTCTCTAATGCTGTTAAAGATTTGTTTCCAGGCAGGCTGTAGATGCCAAGTGAAGGTAGACTTAGAAGAACTTGTAACATCTTAATGCACCATACCTTCCAGGGAAGCAAGTCTTTCCCTCAGATGACAGTGTTGCCACTCCAGTTTCACATGCCTCTTTCTGCCTGAACAAATCTAGTGACATTTACAGGACCAAAAAGAAATACCTGAACAGGTCAGGGAAAGACACTTCCTTTATGTAATTAGAAGCCAATTAGATACCATGTGAACTACTGTCTGCAAAAAATATCAGAGTACCAAAATATGCTAGAAGAGAAGCAGTCTTGCACATGATGACACATCATCTGGATGCTCCTGCAGGCAGGAGCAACAGGGGAATAACTCATACAATCACAATTATGATTCAAGATACCAGAATAAAATGCGGATAAACAAATGGGAAAACAGAATAGGAGTCACAACAGCTGTAAGCTTCCCCTTCAACCTCTCTGCCTCTCTTCATTTACTCTGTGCATTTCTGGAGAAACAAGAAAAAAATCTCAAAAAGCAAAAGGCTATATCAGTATAAACTTATGACTGTGAAATGCCCTGTTAGAAGAAATAAAAACACTTTTCTATATCTGCCAGGTTTATTTTGACCTTCACAAATGCCATCTTCCAGAAATACCAATAGTCACCTGATCAGGACAAAGTTACTGCCTGACCAAAGACTCCTAAGAAAGTGTCTTTCACTTCACAAGACAGGAGGTTGTTAGGGTTTTAGCGCTCCACAAAGCAACACTGCCCTTCTCTGGGGCTAGTTTAATTATTAGAAGAGG
The DNA here is from genome assembly GCF_000695765.1 of Mesitornis unicolor. Classification (NCBI taxonomy): domain Eukaryota; kingdom Metazoa; phylum Chordata; class Aves; order Mesitornithiformes; family Mesitornithidae; genus Mesitornis; species Mesitornis unicolor. The sequence goes on along the minus strand of NW_010184557.1, from coordinate 13,322 downwards.
TAGCCCTAGACACACACACACAAGTTTATATAATTTCCACATACAAACATAGCCTATTTAGAAGCTTCTTATTGACCAGCTTAATAAGGAGAACAGAAAATCCATAGCTACCTGTCCTGGTTATAAGCACATTTTAAAACTTGTTCATTTTTCTCTGTGTCATTTGGAAAAGCTCTGCAGCACCTTGCTCATACACCGGGGTTTCAGTCTTGGCAGGTATCTTGACATTCTCTCTAGGCTCTAGCTCACTGCCTCTGTGCTGGCAGTGTGCAGTTGCTCTCTGCGGCTCTGTTTTTCCCCACCGTTTGTCAGTACACATGCTCTGGGCTTCTTGCTGCCATCTGGCAATCAGTGTGAGATCACAGCTCCTGATCCCACGAGGAAGGCACCACAAGACAAGGTCACAAATAAAACAATATCAGAATATACAAACCTTTGTCTAGCTGCATCACACACTCTTTTTTTTTCCATTTTTACCTTTTTGTAGCAATTCAATCAATGATTTTGCTACAGTAGATAAGCATGAAATGAATTTTTCACAGTTGTTTACTGATAGCACAGAACCACAGAACTCAGGAATTCTTGTAGGTCCTAATGCTAGTCAGTTCATTTGTATCTAATCTTTAGCAGGTGATTCCATCTAGCATCAAAACTGAATTGCATAGAGCATTTCTCATTTTTCTTTATTCAGAAATCATATTGCTGATGTCTTCTTATTGCTTCTTCAAATTCTAACAAGAGCATTTCTGCTCTGATTTCTTCCACTATTTAGAGAACATTACATCTCTGTCAGCATTTGCACTACCCCATTTCTTGTGTACCTCACACATTTTGCTAAGAATTACAGGATCATTGAGTTTAGATGAGATCCCTGGGAATGATTTTGTATAGCTAGATAGGGAGTAACTATCTGTATTAGTAGCTATCATTGTTACTAATTTAAGAGTAACAATAAAACTGGCAAGCTAATCTGCAAAGGAAAGACTGTAGTATGCTTAACTTGCACCAATCTGACATAATCACTAGGGTAAGGAACATCTCACTGTTTAGGCTGTCTTGACTTGACTAGGTCAAGAGGCAATCAATCACCAGAAGGTTGGGTCAAGCATTTTAAGTTACGAAGACAAATGTGTACATTAATATCTCTCAGAAACAAAACTTCTCATCCAGCTTCCCACATACCTCATCTTAAATTATCTTTAATCAAAGCTAGAGAAATCAGAAACCCACTGATACACAAATTAAGATTTTTCTCATTTGTTCCAGGCAGCTATTTTTTGCTTTATATGTGACTTTCTCATAAGCAATAGCACAATATACTCATGTGATTGCTACAAAATAGCAGAGAGCAGTGAAGTCTTTCTTTCCCATGTGTATGCAGTACACTTAGAATTTTTCACTATGTCCAGAACTCTTGCTTAAGAAGTTTTTTTCCCATAGTAATTTTCAATGAAGCTTTGTGCAGCTTATTCCATAAACAAAATTGATCTGTCAACTTTTTATCTAGTGTAATGAAAAATTCAGATGAGAAAACCAAGCCTTTTGAAACATGTCAAGCAACTTCTCTCCTAAATGTTGAGTAGTCACGGAAGCTATTACTACACTGTATGGCTGAAATATTTTCCTGGTTGAATAGAGTTTTCTTAATATTTTGTGGTCATATTCAATTTTTAGTTCACTGTCCCTCCAGGGATATCAGGCCCGTCATCAAAGTAAACATGTGCAGTTCGGACAGTCGTTAGAAAATACATCTTTCCCTGTACTCTTCATTAGTGCTTACTTATAAAAGACTTTATAAATACATTGTTTCTCTGTAATTTCATGAAGGCACATATTCACTCTCAGAGCTGAGGACATTTCCTCTCAATTTATTTTTATTTTTTTAAAAGGACTGACTCAAAACAAACTCAGTAAAGATTGCATAACCAGAGACCTATCTGAAATAAAAGCAGATACAGAGTTGAGACTGTAAGATGCAAACCTAAGTAACCCCTTTGAACCATGATTATGTTCAGAGTCCTAAATACAGTACTGATTTCCTCACTAGAAATTGCATGTATGTCAAAACTTGACAGAAAACAGCAAGCATCTTAGCTTGTTCCTCTGAGTTATCTTCAGTACTGAGACTGCTCTTTCTGTGTATATTTATTTCAAATACTGCAATATTATTAGTGCAAATTGTCATTCACACAGGCACATAGTATATGACTTGTGTGGTAGGAGTCATGGTTAAAACAAGAAGTCTGAGAAAGAGAGGAGAAGAATGTTCTTGCCAGCCAATGTTACTGTATGTTTTCATCACTACCACAGAGTTTGTCCTGTATATCATACAAGTTGATGAAGCCAGAACAGCCTGCAGCAAAGACCTGGCTACAGGAATTTACAAAGAGTCTCAAGAGTAATGGGGTTCAACTTACTTTATATTTCCCTGGGAAAATAACCAAGATTTGCCACATATATATTTTATAATGTTTAACATATTTTACTGCAAAATGGAATCTTTGTAGATATATTTCCCTCATTGCAGTATTCTGCTAAATTTAACTTTGACCTTAATAAAATCTGAGGCTGGCGTTGAAGAAGACGCATAGCATTTTATCACACAAGATCAAGTGTGCATGCAGCCGAGTTTGGTGCTTAGCCATTAAGGACAGCCATCAGGAATACTTTAACTTGGCTTTCAATACTGTGCTGAAGCAGGCAGAGGGATTCTTTTGGTGGGAAGGACAGTTGTGAAAACTAGGCCAAAGGAGGAAAGTGAGATAAGTGAGAATAAATCAGAAAATAAATGTTTAAAGACTGATAGTGTTCAGCCCTGTAGCAACATTAAGCATCAAATATACCCAAAATAAGATTTTAGTCAGCAGTGTTTTTTGCCCCACAGGCTAAAAGGCCACAGTTCCCACACATGTAAAGGTATTTAGCTATCTAAATTCATTTTCACACTCAAAGGCTGTTCAGATAAGACACCTTGTGAGGTCCGCTATAGGGTTCATAATCTCACCTTTCACTGAGCACCAGAACTTGCCACAACAGCACTGTACCTATGTTGTAGTACTCAGATACTCTATTTAGGTAATAAACAGTATTCAGCAGCCACTCTTATGGAAAACAAATTTGCAGTTCACCTCATCTAAACTAGATTTACCTACTTAAAAAAAGTAAGTGTCATTCCATCATGGACAGTTTTTCCACTTAACTTTACTCCCGAGATATTTTGTGTTCTTCTTCAGGACCTGCATGTTGGAAACAAGAGATTATACAAAAGTCTCAGTTTTCATGTCCTGGAGGAATATAAAGGAATTCTTGCTACTTTAGTCACAGAGGAAACCTTGAAAGCATTCACTGAACTTAATCTCCTCAGATGACTTGGACTTTTTTTAAAAAAAATATTTAATTATTTAATAATCATGCAGTTTTGTAAATCTGATGCAAAGATTAGGCAATTCTCTCTACATATGCAGTAAAAGAAATATTGCAAACTAAAATGAAAAAAAAAAAGAAAAATTATCTAGTATAGGCAATATACTACATGCACAAATACAGCATAAAAGGATTGTCTTCTAGCAACTTTGTATCTTTCTTTGTATTATCCATTTTTGCTTAAATGAATAGACAATGTTACTCAACCAATAGAAAATATAACCTTGCATTAGACAGTTTCACTCCCCAAAAAAGCACAGAACATGTGGATTTGCATTTCATTTCAGAATATAATCAAGCAATTAAGAAATCCAGAGAATAAGGCTAGGGAACAGAGGAACTGAAAGCTTTACTTTCACTGGTCTTTTAAAAATTAAAAGAAATGAATATAAAATGCACAATAACAGCTGCACTATGTCAGATCCTGCTGTTTTTTTTCTGGAAGCTGGAGTCAGTCATGTTCATTGTCAACGTTGTTTCAAAAAAAAAAAAAAAAAAAAATTGCAAGCAAGAACTAACATCTGCAAAAGTGTTTGTTCTCCACAGTGAGAAATTTTCCATCAATCTGCTTTTGATGTTTTCTTCTATGGTGCCGAATTGTTATCCTTCCATATTTTACTCAATACTTTGGGGATAAAGAAAAAAGAAATTATGAAAATCAAAATCAATGCTTATGCATCATTAAATAAATTTATATCTAAACTAGAGAGATTTCTGGTTTTAGAAGAGTTATCTTCTGTGAACACAGAAACTCACCTGTTAACTTTATGCATGCAAGTTTATATGACAGAAGAAGAGCCATTTGCTGTAGATCCCTGTGCCAATTAAAATTGTAGTGCTGACAGCTACAAAACTACAGATGTAGGCATTAATTTGATCTGCTTACTGATATGAAACCCATTTTTACTTAACCGTGAGCATAGAAATATTGACTTATTGTTCATGAGTTATGCTTTCACTGTGAAATCTGTAGTCATAGTTTTCAGCCTGGAACAAATTAAGATGTTGAATAGCAACAGCAGCTCTTTCATTTCTAGAAAAAAAAATTAAAAAAAGAGGCTATTACAAGGTGAGAATGATGTCCCAATATTTATCCTTATATTTAGAGTATTTTTATAGCATATATTTTCACAGCATATATTTTCAGTCCTAAGACTTCCAAACTGCCAAATTGTCCTTATCATAAAACTTGTTAAAGTCATTTCCAAAAATAGAGTTAAATTTAAAGTATTTCATATTAATAAAAATTTTTATGTTTTAATGATATGACCAGGGAGAAAAATGCTAACATTAAGATTTAATCCAAGAAATTAACAAAAATTAACTAGAAAGTTAATTGTTCATTATTCACTGATTTTATTCTGATCAGAAGCGTGTGGTGTCAGGGACAAGGGGACAAATTAAAAATAGAAAAATTTTCAGTGAACACAATGAAAACAGAATTAGGATACAGAGACACTTTATCACTAGTGTATTCAGACAGCATAAAAAGTGGTGGAGTAAATGTGAGAATGTAATCTTCAAATAAATTGCCAAATGAGATTTCAGTCAGTAGAAACACCTATTTCCTTAATTCTATGCAACACATAAAGGACAATTGATGACATTAGTTGTCACCCTGTGCGGATATAAAACAGACTAAAGGCTGTGTGAAGGCAGTAGCTAGAACTGTGCTCTTACCCTAGAAGTAATCCTCTACATACCAGGATTAAAATGTGATGCCAAGAGAAGACTCCAATTTTTATTGCTTGTGTCTGTTTCATCTGGGGGTTTTGTTGTTCTGGGTCGGTGGGTTTTTTTGGTGTTTTGGTTTGTTGTTTTTTGTTTGTTTTTGGTTTTTTTGGGAGGTGTTTTCTGGGTTGTTTGGTTTGGTTTAGGGGAGGGAGTGTCAGAAGAAACAACCATATATCTGTCATAAAAACCAAAGATGCAGTCTTTGCAGTATACAGCAACCCTGTGCTTCAAACGCAGACCAAAGCAAAATAAAGGAACTGAAAAATCTGTCTGTTCATACTCTGCTACACCTGAAGCATCTTTTCCAGCATCCACTAATTTAACATACCGATTTTTAACAATCTCTGTCTTGACCTGATTTAAGACATACTTACTTTTTTCTCTTAGGAAACCATGGGTAAGCCAACAATCAAAATCAAAAGGTGAGCTTGCACCTTGTGCAGCCACACTGCAATAGCTTTAATCCACCTAATTTAGGTGCAGAAAGCCACACAAATGCAGGCTCCAGCAGCAGCTTTCTTCACCAGATTACCCAGCACATATATGCCGACCTGCCATGGCCTCAAGTCATCAAAACTACCTCACTGACAGTACCCATACTGTACCCAAGTAACGCAAAGGTAGATCTAGTTTCTCTATGTGAATATTAGTTTGCAGCACACCTGAAGACAGACAGGCACAACAGTACTGGCATAATCTCATGAGCATAGAGGGGGTATCCAAGACAGTCATTATCCAGAAAAAAAGCTGTATTTCCTTCAGATCAGTCCTACGGGTTCGTCAGCAGCTGCAAAAGATGCTGTGAGATCATCAGAAACAGCACTGGGGACCAGTGAAAAACTTATATTAGCCCTTCAATGTCTACTGCTGAAAGAACAGCTAAAACCAGAGCCATGTGCTAATACACACCACTGATGGCCAATAACAGAATATTGTCTGGACAACCGATATGCATAGACCACGTTTGAAAACACCTTGAAGAAAACCCCTTGTTGTGCCCTTGAAAGCCATTGAAAATATTCCTTCTTCTGGATGGTTCCCAACAATTCAGCACTTTTTTCCTCAGCTGCTGGGGTATGTCATGATGCAATATAACGACCAAAATATTTTAATCCAATGTTATTTCAGGAAAAGCCCCTTAAATCATGATATTACAAGTTCCTGTCATCCTTTTAGAACAAAACACCATCTCAACCCAGTGTAGCACATATAGAGGCTTATAATTCAGTAAGGGTTCAGAATTGACCAATCCTTCCATGCTTTTCAACAGAGGCAGAAGCAATGAAATATTAAGATGTTTCAGTGGTGCCCCCAGAAGTCAGTATCTATTCCCAGTTACCACATTCTGCTTGAGACAACAAAATAATAAACAGAAAACATTAAAAATATCTGATAGCCATATAAATTACCGAAAGTTAAAGTGCTTGTGACTAAGCAGGGGCGGGAAGACGTTTGCCTTTCTGATGGCCAGCAGCAAAGTAACCTTTCATTTATCTCTTTTAAATGAAAGTAATCTTCTTGCAAATATAATTTTCTTTCTGAACGACCCAAACCTTAGACTTGTAACTGTGGGTCCTCATACAAACAAAACCAAGGACAATAAAAAACATAAACACCACATTTCTTAGTTAATTTTATCATCTGACTTTCACAAACATTCCTTTGGATAACAACCATTTAATCCTTTCAATCTCACTTCTTTTAAAGTCATTCTTTACAGACTATTGCCTTTCTCCTCTCTTTTTATGGTGAATAAAATCATGCTGCCAGATCCGTGTTGACATCCCTGGCTGCAGCCACAATCCAGAGCTTGATTTCCATTCAGCTCTTCAGAGAGACAGATCATTCAATGTTAGAATGGAAGTGGGAAAGACTGTAGTGAAGCTATATAAAAAAAAGCTACATAAAATTTATACTCTACAAGCTTTCACAGGAAAGCCCTATGACCTGGAATTAAGTCACAGGCAGGGTAGCACAGTGCACTGCAACAAAATAAACAGCTATTTGCAGTGCAAACCTTTACCTATTTGGAGTATGTGTCCCCATTAAATGTCTTGTGTGGCTTCTTTGCTTATCTGAAGTTGTTTTGATCTTGCTGATCACCAAGCGATGCACGCAGTCAGCAGACAACAAGGTCTTCATTTCCATGCCCTGAAAATCACGTTGTTTTAACCAGTCATATAAAAAGAGCAGGAGAGGGGTGTGAAAAAGAACAATGTAGTTCTATGCATTTGTAGTTTGTTGGGGTTTTTTTCCTTGATCTCTTCCATGAATTAGAAAGGACCTGAACCTATAAGACAACAGAGGGGGAAAAAATATCTTTTTCTCTTTTTATTTTTCTTTCTATTTCAGAACCAGGGATCAGTCAAGCACCATTCACTTTTCTGCAGTGAATCCATACTTGCAGAGCAGTTCTGTATGCTTGGCTGATTTTAGCCAGACTCGCAGTTAGGAAGGAAAAATAGGAAGATGAAAAAAGAGAAAAATGAACAGAATAAAGTGTTCAGTCCCAAGATGGAAACCATCATGTTTCATCTTCTTATCAGAATGTCATTATAAAGTCTGCATAACAAAGTCTGTCCTGCTGAGAATCTTTTGCTCCTCAAGGAATTGCAGAGGAATAGACACAAAAGATATAAACACATAAGGGCTTATTTTCACACTCCACATGCTACAGCAGCTGGGACAGAGAGACTGATAACATTTTGATGCAGAGATGGCTATAGAGTCAAGAAAAAGCCCAGAAAGGTGTGTGAAGGACTCAATAACATAGTAATGTAGCAACCTCTACCCAGTATATGGTTCCTTAGAGATCATACAGAACTGATAAAAGTTATACAAACTTTATCTATTCTCAGCTAAGGCTGAGGTAGAACCCAAGAATACGCTGCTGGCTTTTTGGATGGCTATATTTTGTTGTTTCTAGCAAAAATCAGATGCATCAGAAAACATACCCCACCAGATGCAAAAATCAAGAAAGAAATTATTTATGGAAAGAAACACTGAAATAAAGCATTAGGAAGTTTTTGAAGGGATTTTTTTCTGTTTATGCACCTTATTGTGAGAAAAAAAAAACAGACAAAAATCCAACAACAAAACCAACAAATAAAAAAAACCCAAACAACCCAATACCCACTTTCTGTAGATTAAAATATTGATGAAATAATCAGTAAAATCCAGTATTATAATTGATCCACACAGTCATTTGCTGCACTACTATATTGATATTTGTGATGCTGATGCAATTCTAAATTTTGAATTTTATTCCCTCCCAGAGAACAGTTAGAGCCCAGAATATGGACTCAAGACGCTGGATGCAGCGTTCAGCATTTCCACCAACTTGCTGTGTGACATTGGGCAGATCACCTTATTACTCCAGGCTTTATCTACAAAAGTCATTATTCTTTTTTCTTGCCATTTATTATTTATAGATCTCTCCTGTTTCACAAGGATTGATCATCACTTCAACAGGAAGCTTAACAATATTTCTAAAATATTCTATTTTCCAAGTCTATGAAATGCTACTTGCTACATGGCTGCAGTATCTAAGCTGCATGAAGTCTCTAAAGATACTCACAAGCTTGCTCTGATGTTGCTCTGAACTAGCCAAATACAATGCCATTTCAACATGTACAATAGGAACCCCAGGAAAAAGGACCTTGATTCAAGAAAGACTATATTAGCTGAGGCTTAGCACCATGTAAACTCAGTATTGTAGTTAGCCTGAAGTACATACTGTTGAGCAGTCCTCTTGACATACCCCAGGCTGTCATCTGTCCCAGGCTGTCATCTGTCACATTTAGCCATACCTTCCTCTGAATAGTATATAGCCTACAGCAGGCAGGGCTGGATGTCTGCTGAGTTGACCCAGTTTTCTGAATGCTACTAGATTCTTGCCTCCATTGAGAATTCTTGCCAGTAGAAAACACAATAGCCTTCATCAAAAAGAAACAACTGGCAGAAAAGTCCATTCTAGATTGACAAATATTCAAAGCCATGTATGACTGAGTGCAAAGTCATCAAGTACGTACTGTGCTAAATCTCAAACAGCTAACCACAGACTCAAGTAATAATTTGGGCTGGGAAGGACCTTCAGTGACCACCTAGTCTAGCTTTCAGTTTAAAGCAGGTCTAAGTAGATGAGATTTCTCAGGGCCTTGTTCAGGGTCATGAACACCTCCAAGGCTGGAGATTACCCCACCTCTTCTGGCAACATGTGTTCAATCACCGTCATGATGAATAAGATTTTCCTAGCATCCAGTCAGAATTTCCCATGTTTCAACTGATGCATACTGTCTCTCACCCTTTCATTGGGTACCTCCAAGAAGAGTCTGACTCCATCCTATCAGTGTCCTGCAAGCAGGCAGTTGTAAACAGCAACAAGATCTCCCTCTGTCTTCTCTATGCTACAATTCCCTTGGCCTTATTCATATATCATGTGTCAGCACCCTGACCATCTCAGCAACCTCTCTGCCTTTACAAACAATCTGTGGCATGGTTTACTTTTCCTTGTGTATTCAGACCTTCAGAAATTTGTCAAGGGTGACAATCAAGAGTCTATACTGGGGCAACAACATCTCTTGGAAGTAAAAAATTCTAACTCTCCTTACAAAAACTCTAAGCCTAAAGCTCCAGGAGAAGACTGCTTCTAATATCATAAGGTGTTAAAATCAATTGCCAGTAAATTGAAAAGTTTCTCTTCTATTAAGAAAAAAAACAAACAAACACAAGTCTCCCTAAACAGAATTATACTTTTTAGTGTACACATTTTTTTTTCTCTTAAATGAAACCCAGCATGATGGAAATTTTCTTTTCCAACATGCAACAGAAATAAAATATTCACAAAAAAGTCTGATTTTTTCCCCTTGATCAATCCACCTTGAAAGATGTGCTACATTATTTATTATTGGCAATGAGTGCATGATGGCCTAAAATATTAGCACGTTTGTCACAGAGAGTTCTCTGCACCCATGGACCCATGCCCAGTTTTAAATTGTCTAGCATCCCGATTACAAGGGTACCAAGTACTGCAATCAAGGAGATTCTACTACGCAATTTAATCATTTAAGGCTGGGCTTGCTTCCATGACTGTAGTTAGTTTCTGTAAGGCCTGTGACAGTGCCAGAAACATATGTCATGGGATAAGGTCTGAATATGGAACCATTTTATCAGGGACATTTCTTAAACCACTATTACATGTTTTATTGCAAATGTCATATATTGTGTCAGCCACAATTAACCTTGCAAGCCACTTTTCCAAGCATAGACAGAAAGTAAGTTTTCTGTTCTTATTAACTCATTAAGCAGTAACACATTATCTTTTTACACTTACTTCTGATCTCACCATGGTGCTAAATGAGGAACTTCCCACCTGCTTAATTATCTTCTGATTCACTTTTTCCCCAAACAAGTGATTTGAAGACCTCCACCTCTTCCTTGCAAGCATGGAGTCTCCCTCCATCCCACTCCATTCCTCTGCACTCTTTCAAGACCTATTCCATAGCCCAAATCTGAACTATGTCTCCAGGGAGTAGAGGCAAGAGCAAAACCCAGCAGCACAATTTCACCAAGCAAAGTTCCAAAGAAGGCAAAACTGTCCTTTGACTAAGCAAGACCTATAGGGAGAAATGAGAAAGAAAAGCTGTAACACTGTGCCATGGGAAAAGACCTTTCCTACCTTTCAGAACAAGATAATTTGACAGCCTTCTCTCACCCTGGGATAAGAGTTGGAAAATGCCATTAGGATCGGTAACAAGGTAATAAAACAAAATTCACACCTTGATTCTCATCCAGCACAACAATACATGGTCTATTGGTCTACATGCTCTAGAGATGCATTAACAACCTTACAAAGATCACAAGGCTTACTGTATCTTCTCTCCCGAAAAGCTGCAGGGTTTGCAGTCTCTGTGTGGGAAATCTTACTCAGAACAACATATCTGCAAGGATCAGGGGAATCAAGTAACAGTTACTCTGCAGGTATTTGCCAGTCCACTGTGTCAAAGCATCGCTTCTGCTTGAACATAAATGTCTGGCAACAAGCTGGAGCCACAGCAATACAGGGTAAGAATGGACACATGCTCAAGTCCAGTCTGAATTAGGAGATAAAAACAGTTTCTGATCTATTTGTGCACAGGCATTTGTATCTGTAGCTGCTGCAGGATAGCCCTGAGTGGAACATTTATGCCAAGCAATGCAATATCAATAAGCATCACATATGCTGAGGTCAAACTATACCTGGAAGGAGGATGTCAACTCACTGCAGTTGGTGCAGCTGCCTCTTTGCAGCAGCAATGAATTCAGAAGACAAAAATTCTGTAGGATTTCCAGACATATTGCTGCTATGCATGGAGCTCAGATGCTTCCAGGAGCATCTCTTAGACCCTTATTGCCCAGCAGCAGCTGCCTTGGCTCCTCACATCCTTTTGACTTCCATGTATTTTATTCCCCTGAGCAGACAAGAAGCAGAAGCAGGTGTGCAGCTGCCAGTTCTGGTGCTAGCACCCGAGGCAGATGTATCCAGCAGGGTGTATTTGCTGTTCGCTCTTTCCTCAGGCAGAGCAATGGGGTCGTGGCCTCTGACAGCAATGCCATGGCACTGCTATGACTGCTGGGGAAAAACAGAGGGTTGAAAGGGGGATCTTGCTTTTCCATTCCGTTTTGCCTTTTGCACCATGTGACAAAGATGAAGTGTGACACTGTAATGTCACTGTTTCCTGCATATAATCTGGGTGCTGATTTTTAAAGTAACAATTTTAAGGAAGAATAAACCATAGAAATTCCCCGCAGCCCTGAGACAACATTCAGAAAAGGAAAAGTTAAGACTCTGTTTTTATCTAGAAAATTGATTCAGCCTCTTGCACTATTTCTCTGTGTTTTGGGGTAAATTGGTAGGCTTAGCTATAACCCATCTATGGTTGCAGTTGCCCTTTCTCTTGCCACCTCTTTCATATGCAATGACAACTTTCAATCCACCCCTATGGTCCTAGAAAAAGGAAACAGTTTCTCCTATACTTCGCATGTCCTGCAGGCAAAAGGAGTCAGAGTAAAGCTGGGAACGGGGGTCTTGGGTGACCAGCACCAGCAATAAATGCAGAGTGAAGAGAAAAAGATTAAAGGAGAGAGAAGAAAGAAGAAGACCAAGAACTATGGTCCTAGTTCCATTTCTAGAAGTGCTCAATGGTTACTACACTCACAAGTTGCACCAATTGCAAAGAAAAGAGGCATCAAGACACATCTCCCTAAGACAGTAGCACTAGTTTTGAAAGCATCAGAACTAACAAAGCCAAGGTTCCTATGGCTGTGTGCCTCATGTCTAAATTTTCTCATGTGTGAAAGGAAAAGCCCCAATGTTTTCTCTGTGGCTGGAAGATTTTTAAATGCTCTTACGTGCGGCTTCTGCTCCTCAAATGCTTAACTAGGGTCAAGATCAGTCTCTTCTCTATCTGAATACCCATCTATTTGGTCTCTACCCTATACAAATACAGCTGGCTTCAAATTTTTACAACAGAATCAATAGCTAGTAAGGGGAAGATGTATAAAGAGCAAAGTATGTCTGCATAAGATGCATTTCCAGTGTCAACAAATTAATAGGAAAAAGCTCTTTGTGCAGAGTACAGACACTCTTCTATCCAAATTAATTAATCACCACTTAGTTCCACAAAATCCCTTTCAGACATTCCTAAGACTTTCATTTTGCATGTGGGAAACTGAGGTAGCAGATATCTTTCTAATGCCAGATAATACCACTTACTGTCATGGATAAAAAGGTGGAAATTGCTTGCTCCAAACCTGTTGAAAAGATAGTTACCATGAGTTTTTCTCTATTGTTCTGCCAACACCACTTAAGGCTACAGAACCAACCATTGCAGAGGACCACTAATGTCACCACTAATCAAAGTCTCTTGGCATTTTCACAGAATCACAGAATATTAGGAGTTGGAAGGGACCTCGAAAGATCATCCAGTCCAACCCCCCTACCAGAGCAGGATCACCTAGACTAGGTCGCACAGGAATGCGTCCAGGCAGGTTTTTTTATGTCTCCAGAGAAGGAGACTCCACAACCTCTCTGGGCAGCCTGTTCCAGTTCTCTGTTACCCTCACAGTAAAAAAGTTTTTCCCTCATGTTCTCATGGAACCTCCTAAGCTCCAGCTTGCACCCATTG